>NW_028121727.1:0-28871 GCF_965194805.1 Balaenoptera borealis | reverse complement strand
TGCCGCCCGGAAGCACAACAGGGCCTGAAGCAATCCTGTGCTTTTGCCGCCAGCTCCCAAAAAAGCGAGTTGAAAAATCGAGCTCAGGGGCACTGCAATTCACAAACCTGCAGAGTTATAAATGATAACTCTCGTCCACAAATATATTGAGGGAAGGCAACGAGGAGGATTTGAAAGCAAGGCAGAATTGCTGGAAACAGATTTCAGGAGGTAGAGTCGAATCGCCTTTAAAGCACAGGAAAAGCGGCAAAACCTCGACCATGATGCCCTTGGCCAAAAAGGGCGTATGCGTTTTTTCCTGAATATATTCAGGAAAAAACGCATACGCCCTTTTTGGCCAACCAAGCAACCTGGAAAGGCAAAACAGCGCTACAAAGAAGTCTCGCTTCCCATCGGTCAAAAGGGCCATGCTGAATAAAGTGTCAAAACCAGAAATGCAGGACAGGCCATGGAGAAACGGGAGCCTTGCTTCGCTGATAGGCGCGATGTAAATTGCAAACAGCCACTCTGGAGAAGTGTACGGTGTGTCCTGAAACATCTAAAAAACTCAGCTTAGAGAGCATAGGGCACTTCCACTCATGGGCGTATAAATTGGGAAAACTGAAAATCAGCAAGACACAGGCACCCCAAAGTTTAGGGCTGCTCTGTTGACAAGAACCTCCACTTCGTTACACCTTAAATATCCCAGTAAAGAGAAAAATGGATAAGGAAGTTGTGGTCCTTCTGTACAATGGCATATCACTCAGCCATGAAATTAACGTCATAAGGCTAGTAGCAGCATGATGAGAGGATTTAGGTATGACGATTCTAAGTGAAATAAGTCACACAGAAAAAGACACTTATCATAAGATATCACTTAGAGAGGGAATGTAAAAACCGCTACACTTGAACTGAATTACAAAACAGAACAGCGTCACACGTTTAGAAGACACACTATGGCTGCTTAACGGGAAAGGTGAGGTGGGGTGATGCATAAAACAAGGGTTTCAAATTAGCTCAGATACCGTTCCATAAACCCAATATGTAATAGACAAGACCTACTCCTTGCTCAGTGAAGTGGACTAAACACCCCCTGTTCACCGCCCAAGAATATATCTGACTAGTAAGAATCTTAAAACCAATGTATTGATATCCCTCTGTAAGTGAGTCAAGTGGGTGTAAAGTGGCATAAACACACCAGTGAAAAGCAGCTAAACCCCATTATAAAAATCAATGACTTTTAAAAACCCGTGAAACAAAGACAGTGAAAGAGAGAGAAATTCTTACAAAATTCGTTCAGGGGCTGTGATGCCACCTGGATAGACCATCTCTAGACCCACAGCAGATTGAGACATAAGGGTGGACACTCTTGGGGCTGAGAGGTTTGGTGAGGTTGGGTGAGCAAACGCAGACCCTTTAAAGTAATACTGCGTGGTACCCATCCCATGGGTCCAAAATCTCCAGGTTCAAGGGCATCTCCCTACATCGAAAACATGCATGAGAAACTCGGAAGATGGTACACGGTGTGATCGGGAAAGGTTTCTAAAACGCACCTCATTTCTCATCTCCTTGTGCTCGGGTTGGCCATTACAGCCGCTTTACTAGCAATCTCCCTCCTTCGAGAATCAGCACCTTTAACCTCCTGTTCCGTACAGGTTGCAATTTGTCCTGAGGATGAACGGGAAGAGGTGGAACCAGTAAGAGACTAGCTCTAGGTGTTGGGACAGGCACAGGTCACTCTATTTTCCCATCAGGAAGAAGAATTAACCACAGGCTCAGCCTGCCGCCCGGAAGCAGAACAGGGCCTGAAGCAATCCTGTGCTTTTGCCGCCAGCTCCCAAAAAAGCGAGTTGAAAAATCGAGCTCAGGGGCACTGCAATTCACAAACCTGCAGAGTTATAAATGATAACTCTCGTCCACAAATATATTGAGGGAAGGCAACGAAGAGGATTTGAAAGCAAGGCAGAATTGCAGGAAACAGATTTCAGGAGGTAGAGTCGAATCGCCTTTAAAGCTCAGGAAAAGCGGCAAAACCTCGACAATGATGCCCTTGGCCAAAAAGGGCGTATGCGTTTTTTCCTGAATATATTCAGGAAAAAACGCATACGCCCTTTTTGGCCAAGCAAGCAACCTGGAAAGGCAAATCAGCGCTACAAAGAAGTCTCGCTTCCCATCGGTCAAAAGGGCCATGCTGAATAAAGTGTCAAAACCAGAAATGCAGGACAGGCCATGGAGAAACGGGAGCCTTGCTACGCTGATGGGCGGGATGGAAATTGCCAACAGCCACTCTGGAGAAGGGTACGGGGTGTCCTGAAACATCTAAAAAACTCAGCTTAGAGAGCATAGGGCACTTCCACTCATGGGCGTATAAATTGGGAAAACTAAAAATCAGTAGGACACAGGCACCCCAAAGTTTAGGGTTGCTCTGTTGACAAAACCTCCACTTCGTTACACCTTAAATATCGCAGGAAAGAGAAAAATGGATAAGGAAGTTGTTGTCCATATGTACAATGGCATATCACTCAGCCATGAAATTAACGTCATAAGGCTAGTAGCAGCATGATGAGAGGATTTAGGTACGACGATTCTAAGTGAAATAAGTCACACAGAAAAAGACACTTATCATAAGATATCACTTAGAGAGGGAATGTAAAAACCGCTACACTTGAACTGAATTACAAAACAGAACAGCGTCACACGTTTAGAAGACACACTATGGCTGCTTAACGGGAAAGGTGAGGTGGGGTGATGCATAAAACAAGGGTTTCAAATTAGCTCAGATACCGTTCCATGAACCCAATATGTAATAGACAAGACCTACTCCTTGCTCAGTGAACTGGACTCAACACCCCCTGTTCACCGCCCAATAATATATCTGACTAGTAAGAATCTTAAAACCAAAGTATTGATATCCCTCTGTAAGTGAGTCAAGTGGGTGTAAAGCGGCATAAACACAGCAGTGAAAAGCAGCTAAACCCCATTATAAAAATCAATTACTTTTAAAAACCCGTGAAACAAAGACAGTGAAAGAGAGAGAAATTCTTACAAAATTCGTTCAGGGGCTGTGATGCCACCTGGATTGACCATCTCTAGACCCACAGCTGATTGAGACATAAGGGTGGACACTCTTGGGGCTGAGAGGTTTGGTTAGGTTCGGTGAGAAAAGGCAGACGCTTTAAAGTAATACTGCGTGGTACCCATCCCATGGGTCCAAAATCTCCAGGTTCAAGGGCATCTTCCTACATCGAAAACATGCATGAGAAACCCAGAAGATGGTACACCGTGTGATCGGGAAAGGTTTCAAAAACGCACCTCATTTCTCATCTCCTTGTGCTCGGGTTGGCCATTACAGCCACTTTACTAGCAATCTCCCTCCTTCGAGAATCAACACCTTTAACCTCCTGTTCCGTACAGGTTGCAATTTGTCCTCAGGATGAACGGGAAGAGGGGGAACCAGTGAGAGACTAGCTCTAGGTGTTGGGACAGGCACAGGTCACTCTATTTTCCCATCAGGAAGAAGGATTAACCACAGGCTCAGCCTGCCGCCCGGAAGCAGAACAGCGCCTGAAGCAATCCTGTGCTTTTGCGGCCAGCTCCCAAAAAAGCGAGTTGAAAAATGGAGCTCAGGGGCACTGCAATTCACAAACCTGCAGAGTTATAAATGGTAACTCTCGTCCACAAATATATTGAGGGAAGGCAACGAAGAGGATTTGAAAGCATAGCAGAATTGCAGGAAACTGATTTCAGGAGGTAGAGTCGAATCGCCTTTAAAGCACAGGAAAAGCGGCAAAACCTCGACAATGATGCCCTTGGCCAAAAAGGGCGTATGCGTTTTTTCCTGAATATATTCAGGAAAAAACGCATACGCCCTTTTTGGCCAAGCAAGCAACCTGGAAAGGCAAATCAGCGCTACAAAGAAGTCTCGCTTCCCATCGGTCAAAAGGGCCATGCTGAATAAAGTGTCAAAACCAGAAATGCAGGACAGGCCATGGAGAAACGGGAGCCTTGCTACGCTGATGGGCGGGATGTAAATTGCCAACAGCCACTCTGGAGAAGTGTACGGTGTGTCCTGAAACACCTAAAAAACTCAGCTTAGAGAGCATAGGGCACTTCCACTCATGGGCGTATAAATTGGGAAAACTAAAAATCAGCAAGACACAGGCACCCCAAAGTTTAGGGCTGCTCTGTTGACAAGAACCTCCACTTCATTACACCTTAAATATCCCAGGAAAGAGAAAAATGGATAAAGAAGTTGTGGTCCTTATGTACAATGGAATATCACTCAGGCATGAAATCAACGTCATAAGGCTAGTAGCAGCATGATGAGTGGATTTAGGTACGACGATTCTAAGTCAAATAAGTCACAGAGAAAGACACTTATCGTAAGATATCACTTATAGAGGGAATGTAAAATCCGCTACACTTGAACTGAATTACAAAACAGAACAGCGTCACACGTTTAGAAAACACACTATGGCTGCTTAACGGGAAAGGTGAGGTGGGGTGATGCATAACACAAGGGTTTCAAATTAGCTCAGATACTGTTCCATAAACCCAATATGTAACAGACAAGACCTACTCCTTGCTCAGTGAACTGGATTCAACACCCCCTGTTCACCGCCCAAGAATATATCTGACTAGTAAGACTCTTAAAACCAATGTATTGATATCTCTCTGTAAGTGAGTCAAGTGGGTGTAAAGCGGCATAAACACAGCAGTGAAAAGCAGCTAAACCCCATTATAAAAATCAATTACTTTTAAAAACCCGTGAAACAAAGACAGTGAAAGAGAGAGAAATTCATACAGAATTCGTTCAGGGGCTGGGATGCCACATTTATTGACCATCTCTAGACCCACAGCTGATTGAGACATAAGGGTGGACACTCTTCGGGCTGAGAGGTTTGGTGAGGTTGGGTGAGCAAACGCAGACCCTTTAAAGTAATACTGCGTGGTACCCATCCCATGGGTCCAAAATCTCCAGGTTCAAGGGCATCTTCCTACATCGAAAACATGCATGAGAAACCCAGAAGATGGTACACCGTGTGATCGGGAAAGGTTTCTAAAACGCACCTCATTTCTCATCTCCTTGTGCTCGGGCTCGCCATTCCAGCCGCTTTACTAGCAATCTCCCTCCTTGGAGAATGAGCACCTTTAACCTCCTGTTCTGTACAGGTTGCAAATTTGTCCTGAGGATGAACGGGAAGAGGGGGAACCAATGAGAGACTAGGTCTAGGTGTGGGGACAGGCACAGGTCACTCTATTTTCCCATCAGGAAGAAGAATTAACCACAGGCTCAGCCTGCCGCCCGGAACCACAATAGGGCCTGAAGCAATCCTGCGCTTTTGCGGCCAGCTCCCAAGAAAGCGAGTTGAAAAATGGAGCTCAGGGGCACTGCAATTCACAAACCTGCAGAGTTAGAAATGATAACTCTCGTCCACAAATATATTGAGGGAAGGCAACAAAGAGGATTAGAAAGCAAGGCAGAATTGCAGGAAACAGATTTCAGGAGGTAGATTCGAATCGCCTTTAAAGCACAGGAAAAGCAGCAAATCCTCGACCATGATGCCCTTGGCCAAAAAGGGCGTATGCGTTTTTTCCTGAATATATTCAGGAAAAAACGCATACGCCCTTTTTGGCCAACCAAGCAACCTGGAAAGGCAAATCAGCGCTACAAAGAAGTCTCGCTTCCCATCGGTCAAAAGGGCCATGCTGAATAAAGTGTCAAAACCAGAAATGCAGGACAGGCCATGGAGAAACGGGAGCCTTGCTACGCTGATGGGCGGGATGTAAATTGCCAACAGCCACTCTGGAGAAGGGTACGGGGTGTCCTGAAACATCTAAAAAACTCAGCTTAGAGAGCATAGGGCACTTCCACTCATGGGCGTATAAATTGGGAAAACTAAAAATCAGCAAGACACAGGCACCCCAAAGTTTAGGACTGCTCTGTTGACAAGAACCTCCACTTCATTACACCTTAAATATCCCAGGAAAGAGAAAAATGGATAAAGAAGTTGTGGTCCTTATGTACAATGGAATATCACTCAGGCATGAAATCAACGTCATAAGGCTAGTAGCAGCATGATGAGAGGATTTAGGTACGACGATTCTAAGTGAAATAAGTCACACAGAAAAAGACACTTATCATAAGATATCACTTAGAGAGGGAATGTAAAAACCGCTACACTTGAACTGAATTACAAAACAGAACAGCGTCACACGTTTAGAAGACACACTATGGCTGCTTAACGGGAAAGGTGAGGTGGTGTGATGCATAAAACAAGGGTTTCAAATTAGCTCAGATACCGTTCCATAAACCCAATATGTAATAGACAAGACCTACTCCTTGCTCAGTGAACTGGACTCAACACCCCCTGTTCACCACCCAAGAATATTTCTGACTAGTAAGACTCTTAAAACCAATGTATTGATATCCCTCTGTAAGTGAGTCAAGTGGGTGTAAAGCGGCATAAACACAGCAGTGAAAAGCAGCTAAACCCCATTATAAAAATCAATTACTTTTAAAAACCCGTGAAACAAAGACAGTGAAAGAGAGAGAAATTCATACAGAATTCGTTCAGGGGCTGGGATGCCACCTTTATTGACTCTCTCTAGACCCACAGCTGATTGAGTCATAAGGGTGGACACTCTTGGGGCTGAGAGGTTTGGTGAGGTTGGGTGAGCAAACGCAGACCCTTTAAAGTAATACTGCGTGGTATCCATCCCATGGGTCCAAAATCTCCAGGTTCAAGGGCATCTTCCTACATCGAAAACATGCATGAGAAACCCAGAAGATGGTACACCGTGTGATCGGGAAAGGTTTCTAAAACGCACCTCATTTCTCATCTCCTTGTGCTCGGGCTCGCCATTCCAGCCGCTTTACTAGCAATCTCCCTCCTTGGAGAATGAGCACCTTTAACCTCCTGTTCTGTACAGGTTGCAAATTTGTCCTGAGGATGAACGGGAAGAGGGGGAACCAATGAGAGACTAGGTCTAGGTGTGGGGACAGGCACAGGTCACTCTATTTTCCCATCAGGAAGAAGAATTAACCACAGGCTCAGCCTGCCGCCCAGAACCACAATAGGGCCTGAAGCAATCCTGTGCTTTTGCGGCCAGCTCCCAAGAAAGCGAGTTGAAAAATGGAGCTCAGGGGCACTGCAATTCACAAACCTGCAGAGTTAGAAATGATAACTCTCGTCCACAAATATATTGAGGGAAGGCAACAAAGAGGATTAGAAAGCAAGGCAGAATTGCAGGAAACAGATTTCAGGAGGTAGATTCGAATCGCCTTTAAAGCACAGGAAAAGCGGCAAAACCTCGACCATGATGCCCTTGGCCAAAAAGGGCGTATGCGTTTTTTCCTGAATATATTCAGGAAAAAACGCATACGCCCTTTTTGGCCAACCAAGCAACCTGGAAAGGCAAATCAGCGCTACAAAGAAGTCTCGCTTCCCATCGGTCCAAAGGGCCATGCTGAATAAAGTGTCAAAACCAGAAATGCAGGACAGGCCATGGAGAAATGGGAGGCTTGCTACGCTGATGGGCGGGATGTAAATTGCCAACAGCCACTCTGGAGAAGTGTACGGTGTGTCCTGAAACATCTAAAACACTCAGCTTAGAGAGCATAGGGCACTTCCACTCATGGGCGTATAAATTGGGAAAACTAAAAATCAGCAAGACACAGGCACCCCAAAGTTTAGGGCTGCTCTGTTGACAAGAACCTCCACTTCATTACACCTTAAATATCCCAGGAAAGAGAAAAATGGATAAAGAAGTTGTGGTCCTTATGTACAATGGAATATCACTCAGGCATGAAATCAACGTCATAAGGCTAGTAGCAGCATGATGAGAGGATTTAGGTACGACGATTCTAAGTGAAATAAGTCACACAGAAAAAGACACTTATCATAAGATATCACTTAGAGAGGGAATGTAAAAACCGCTACACTTGAACTGAATTACAAAACAGAACAGCGTCACACGTTTAGAAGACACACTATGGCTGCTTAACGGGAAAGGTGAGGTGGTGTGATGCATAAAACAAGGGTTTCAAATTAGCTCAGATACCGTTCCATAAACCCAATATGTAATAGACAAGACCTACTCCTTGCTCAGTGAACTGGACTCAACACCCCCTGTTCACCGCCCAAGAATATTTCTGACTAGTAAGACTCTTAAAACCAATGTATTGATATCCCTCTGTAAGTGAGTCAAGTGGGTGTAAAGCGGCATAAACACAGCAGTGAAAAGCAGCTAAACCCCATTATAAAAATCAATTACTTTTAAAAACCCGTGAAACAAAGACAGTGAAAGAGAGAGAAATTCATACAGAATTCGTTCAGGGGTAGGGATGCCACCTTTATTGACCATCTCTAGACCCACAGCTGATTGAGTCATAAGGGTGGACACTCTTGGGGCTGAGAGGTTTGGTGAGGTTGGGTGAGCAAACGCAGACCCTTTAAAGTAATACTGCGTGGTATCCATCCCATGGGTCCAAAATCTCCAGGTTCAAGGGCATCTTCCTACATCGAAAACATGCATGAGAAACCCAGAAGATGGTACACCGTGTGATCGGGAAAGGTTTCTAAAACGCACCTCATTTCTCATCTCCTTGTGCTGGGGTTGGCCATTGCAGCCGCTTTACTAGCAATCTCCCTCCTTGGAGAATCAGCCCCTTTAACCTTCTGTTCCGTACAGGTTGCAATTTGTCCTGAGGATAAACGGGAAGAGGGGGAACCAATGAGAGACTTGCTCTAGGTGTTGGGACAGCCACATGTCACTCTATTTTCCCATCAGGAAGAAGGATTAACCACAGGCTCAGCCTGCCGCCCGGAAGCAGAACAGCGCCTGAAGCAATCCTGTGCTTTTGCGGCCAGCTCCCAAAAAAGCGAGTTGAAAAATGGAGCTCAGGGGCACTGCAATTCACAAACCTGCAGAGTTATAAATGGTAACTCTCGTCCACAAATATATTGAGGGAAGGCAACGAAGAGGATTTGAAAGCATAGCAGAATTGCAGGAAACTGATTTCAGGAGGTAGAGTCGAATCGCCTTTAAAGCACAGGAAAAGCGGCAAAACCTCGACAATGATGCCCTTGGCCAAAAAGGGCGTATGCGTTTTTTCCTGAATATATTCAGGAAAAAACGCATACGCCCTTTTTGGCCAAGCAAGCAACCTGGAAAGGCAAATCAGCGCTACAAAGAAGTCTCGCTTCCCATCGGTCAAAAGGGCCATGCTGAATAAAGTGTCAAAACCAGAAATGCAGGACAGGCCATGGAGAAACGGGAGCCTTGCTACACTGATGGGCGGGATGTAAATTGCCAACAGCCACTCTGGAGAAGTGTACGGTGTGTCCTGAAACACCTAAAAAACTCAGCTTAGAGAGCATAGGGCACTTCCACTCATGGGCGTATAAATTGGGAAAACTAAAAATCAGCAAGACACAGGCACCCCAAAGTTTAGGGCTGCTCTGTTGACAAGAACCTCCACTTCATTACACCTTAAATATCCCAGGAAAGAGAAAAATGGATAAAGAAGTTGTGGTCCTTATGTACAATGGAATATCACTCAGGCATGAAATCAACGTCATAAGGCTAGTAGCAGCATGATGAGTGGATTTAGGTACGACGATTCTAAGTGAAATAAGTCACAGAGAAAGACACTTATCGTAAGATATCACTTATAGAGGGAATGTAAAATCCGCTACACTTGAACTGAATTACAAAACAGAACAGCGTCACACGTTTAGAAAACACACTATGGCTGCTTAACGGGAAAGGTGAGGTGGGG
Source organism: Balaenoptera borealis (assembly GCF_965194805.1). Classification (NCBI taxonomy): domain Eukaryota; kingdom Metazoa; phylum Chordata; class Mammalia; order Artiodactyla; family Balaenopteridae; genus Balaenoptera; species Balaenoptera borealis. The sequence goes on along the minus strand of NW_028121727.1, from coordinate 19,108 downwards.
TGATGCATAAAACAAGGGTATCAAATTAGCTCAGATACTGTTCCATAAACCCAATATGTAACAGACAAGACCTACTCCTTGCTCAGTGAACTGGACTCAATACCCCCTGTTCACCGCCCAAGAATATATCTGACTAGTAAGACTCTTAAAACCAATGTATTGATATCTCTCTGTAAGTGAGTCAAGTGGGTGTAAATCGGCATAAACACAGCAGTGAAAAGCAGCTAAACCCCATTATAAAAGTCAATTACTTTTAAAAACCCGTGAAACAAAGACAGTGAAACAGAGAGAAATTCATACAGAATTCGTTCAGGGGCTGGGATGCCACCTTTATTGACCATCTCTAGACCCACAGCTGATTGAGACATAAGGGTGGACACTCTTCGGGCTGAGAGGTTTGGTGAGGTTGGGTGAGCAAACGCAGACCCTTTAAAGTAATACTGCGTGGTACCCATCCCATGGGTCCAAAATCTCCAGGTTCAAGGGCATCTTCCTACATCGAAAACATGCATGAGAAACCCAGAAGACGGTACACCGTGTGATCGGGAAAGGTTTCTAAAACGCTCCTCATTTCTCATCTCCTTGTGCTCGGGCTCGCCATTACAGCCATTTTACTAGCAATCTCCCTCCTTGGAGAATCAGCACCTTTAACCTCCTGTTCCGAACAGGTTGCAATTTGTCCTGAGGATGAACGGGAAGAGGGGGAACCAATGAGAGACTAGGTCTAGGTGTGGGGACAGGCACAGGTCACTCTATTTTCCCATCAGGAAGAAGGATTAACCACAGGCTCAGCCTGCCGCCCGGAAGCAGAAGAGGGCCTGAAGCAATCCTGTGCTTTTGCGGCCAGCTCCCAAAAAAGCGAGTTGAAAAATCGAGCTCAGGGGCACTGCAATGCACAAACCTGCAGAGTTAGAAATGATAACTCTCGTCCACAAATATATTGAGGGAAGGCAACGAAGAGGATTTGAAAGCATAGCAGAATTGCAGGAAACAGATTTCAGGAGGTAGAGTCGAATCGCCTTTAAAGCACAGGAAAGGTGACAAAACCTCGACAATGATGCCCTTGGCCAAAAAGGGCGTATGCGTTTTTTCCTGAATATATTCAGGAAAAAACGCATACGCCCTTTTTGGCCAACCAAGCAACCTGGAAAAGCAAATCAGCGCTACAAAGAAGTCTCGCTTCCCATCAGTCAAAAGGGCCATGCTGAATAAAGTGTCAAAACCAGAAATGCAGGACAGGCCATGGAGAAACGGGAGCCTTGCTACGCTGATGGGCGGGATGGAAATTGCCAACAGCCACTCTGGAGAAGTGTACGGTGTGTCCTGAAACATCTAAAAAACTCAGCTTAGAGAGCATAGGGCACTTCCACTCATGGGCGTATAAATTGGGAAAACTAAAAATCAGCAAGACACAGGAACCCCAAAGTTTAGGGCTGCTCTGTTGACAAGAACCTCCACTTCGTTACACCTTAAATATCCCAGGAAAGAGAAAAATGGATAAGGAAGTTGTGGTCCTTATGTACAATGGCATATCACTCAGCCATGAAATTAACGTCATAAGGCTAGTAGCAGCATGATGAGAGGATTTAGGTACGACGATTCTAAGTGAAATAAGTCACACAGAAAAAGACACTTATCATAAGATATCACTTAGAGAGGGAATGTAAAAACCGCTACACTTGAACTGAATTACAAAACAGAACAGCGTCACACGTTTAGAAGACACACTATGGCTGCTTAACGGGAAAGGTGAGGTGGGGTGATGCATAAAACAAGGGTATCAAATTAGCTCAGATACTGTTCCATAAACCCAATATGTAACAGACAAGACCTACTCCTTGCTCAGTGAACTGGACTCAATACCCCCTGTTCACCGCCCAAGAATATATCTGACTAGTAAGACTCTTAAAACCAATGTATTGATATCTCTCTGTAAGTGAGTCAAGTGGGTGTAAATCGGCATAAACACAGCAGTGAAAAGCAGCTAAACCCCATTATAAAAGTCAATTACTTTTAAAAACCCGTGAAACAAAGACAGTGAAACAGAGAGAAATTCATACAGAATTCGTTCAGGGGCTGGGATGCCACCTTTATTGACCATCTCTAGACCCACAGCTGATTGAGACATAAGGGTGGACACTCTTCGGGCTGAGAGGTTTGGTGAGGTTGGGTGAGCAAACGCAGACCCTTTAAAGTAATACTGCGTGGTACCCATCCCATGGGTCCAAAATCTCCAGGTTCAAGGGCATCTTCCTACATCGAAAACATGCATGAGAAACCCAGAAGACGGTACACCGTGTGATCGGGAAAGGTTTCTAAAACGCACCTCATTTCTCATCTCCTTGTGCTCGGGCTCGCCATTACAGCCACTTTACTAGCAATCTCCCTCCTTGGAGAATCAGCACCTTTAACCTCCTGTTCCGAACAGGTTGCAATTTGTCCTGAGGATGAACGGGAAGAGGGGGAACCAATGAGAGACTAGGTCTAGGTGTGGGGACAGGCACAGGTCACTCTATTTTCCCATCAGGAAGAAGGATTAACCACAGGCTCAGCCTGCCGCCCGGAAGCAGAAGAGGGCCTGAAGCAATCCTGTGCTTTTGCGGCCAGCTCTCAAAAAGGCGAGTTGAAAAATCGAGCTCAGGGGCACTGCAATTCACAAACCTGCAGAGTTAGAAATGATAACTCTCGTCCACAAATATATTGAGGGAAGGCAACGAAGAGGATTTGAAAGCATAGCAGAATTGCAGGAAACAGATTTCAGGAGGTAGAGTCGAATCGCCTTTAAAGCACAGGAAAGGCGGCAAAACCTCGACCATGATGCCCTTGGCCAAAAAGGGCGTATGCGTTTTTTCCTGAATATATTCAGGAAAAAACGCATACGCCCTTTTTGGCCAACCAAGCAACCTGGAAAGGCAAATCAGCGCTACAAAGAAGTCTCGCTTCCCATCGGTCAAAAGGGCCATGCTGAATAAAGTGTCAAAACCAGAAATGCAGGACAGGCCATGGAGAAACGGGAGCCTTGCTACGCTGATGGGCGGGATGTAAATTGCCAACAGCCACTCTGGAGAAGTGTACGGTGTGTCCTGAAACACCTAAAAAACTCAGCTTAGAGAGCATAGGGCACTTCCACTCATGGGCGTATAAATTGGGAAAACTAAAAATCAGCAAGACACAGGCACCCCAAAGTTTAGGGCTGCTCTGTTGACAAGAACCTCCACTTCGTTACACCTTAAATATCCCAGGAAAGAGAAAAATGGATAAAGAAGTTGTGGTCCTTATGTACAATGGAATATCACTCAGGCATGAAATCAACGTCATAAGGCTAGTAGCAGCATGATGAGAGGATTTAGGTACGACGATTCTAAGTGAAATAAGTCACACAGAAAAAGACACTTATCATAAGATATCACTTAGAGAGGGAATGTAAAAACCGCTACACTTGAACTGAATTACAAAACAGAACAGCGTCACACGTTTAGAAGACACACTATGGCTGCTTAACGGGAAAGGTGAGGTGGTGTGATGCATAAAACAAGGGTTTCAAATTAGCTCAGATACCGTTCCATAAACCCAATATGTAATAGACAAGACCTACTCCTTGCTCAGTGAACTGGACTCAACACCCCCTGTTCACCGCCCAAGAATATATCTGACTAGTAAGACTCTTAAAACCAATGTATTGATATCCCTCTGTAAGTGAGTCAAGTGGGTGTAAAGCGGCATAAACACAGCAGTGAAAAGCAGCTAAACCCCATTATAAAAATCAATTACTTTTAAAAACCCGTGAAACAAAGACAGTGAAAGAGAGAGAAATTCATACAGAATTCGTTCAGGGGCTGGGATGCCACCTTTATTGACCATCTCTAGACCCACAGCTGATTGAGTCATAAGGGTGGACACTCTTGGGGCTGAGAGGTTTGGTGAGGTTGGGTGAGCAAACGCAGACCCTTTAAAGTAATACTGCGTGGTATCCATCCCATGGGTCCAAAATCTCCAGGTTCAAGGGCATCTTCCTACATCGAAAACATGCATGAGAAACCCAGAAGATGGTACACCGTGTGATCGGGAAAGGTTTCTAAAACGCACCTCATTTCTCATCTCCTTGTGCTCGGGTTGGCCATTACAGCCGCTTTACTAGCAATCTCCCTCCTTGGAGAATCAGCCCCTTTAACCTCCTGTTCTGTACAGGTTGCAAATTTGTCCTGAGGATGAACGGGAAGAGGGGGAACCAATGAGAGACTAGGTCTAGGTGTTGGGACAGGCACAGGTCACTCTATTTTCCCATCAGGAAGAAGGATTAACCACAGGCTCAGCCTGCCGCCCGGAAGCAGAACAGCGCCTGAAGCAATCCTGTGCTTTTGCGGCCAGCTCCCAAAAAAGCGAGTTGAAAAATGAAGCTCAGGGGCACTGCAATTCACAAACCTGCAGAGTTATAAATGGTAACTCTCGTCCACAAATATATTGAGGGAAGGCAACGAAGAGGATTTGAAAGCATAGCAGAATTGCAGGAAACTGATTTCAGGAGGTAGAGTCGAATCGCCTTTAAAGCACAGGAAAAGCGGCAAAACCTCGACAATGATGCCCTTGGCCAAAAAGGGCGTATGCGTTTTTTCCTGAATATATTCAGGAAAAAACGCATACGCCCTTTTTGGCCAAGCAAGCAACCTGGAAAGGCAAATCAGCGCTACAAAGAAGTCTCGCTTCCCATCGGTCAAAAGGGCCATGCTGAATAAAGTGTCAAAACCAGAAATGCAGGACAGGCCATGGAGAAACGGGAGCCTTGCTACGCTGATGGGCGGGATGTAAATTGCCAACAGCCACTCTGGAGAAGTGTACGGTGTGTCCTGAAACACCTAAAAAACTCAGCTTAGAGAGCATAGGGCACTTCCACTCATGGGCGTATAAATTGGGAAAACTAAAAATCAGCAAGACACAGGCACCCCAAAGTTTAGGGCTGCTCTGTTGACAAGAACCTCCACTTCATTACACCTTAAATATCCCAGGAAAGAGAAAAATGGATAAAGAAGTTGTGGTCCTTATGTACAATGGAATATCACTCAGGCATGAAATCAACGTCATAAGGCTACTAGCAGCATGATGAGTGGATTTAGGTACGACGATTCTAAGTGAAATAAGTCACAGAGAAAGACACTTATCGTAAGATATCACTTATAGAGGGAATGTAAAATCCGCTACACTTGAACTGAATTACAAAACAGAACAGCGTCACACGTTTAGAAAACACACTATGGCTGCTTAACGGGAAAGGTGAGGTGGGGTGATGCATAAAACAAGGGTATCAAATTAGCTCAGATACTGTTCCATAAACCCAATATGTAACAGACAAGACCTACTCCTTGCTCAGTGAACTGGACTCAATACCCCCTGTTCACCGCCCAAGAATATATCTGACTAGTAAGACTCTTAAAACCAATGTATTGATATCTCTCTGTAAGTGAGTCAAGTGGGTGTAAATCGGCATAAACAGCAGTGAAAAGCAGCTAAACCCCATTATAAAAGTCAATTACTTTTAAAAACCCGTGAAACAAAGACAGTGAAACAGAGAGAAATTCATACAGAATTCGTTCAGGGGCTGGGATGCCACCTTTATTGACCATCTCTAGACCCACAGCTGATTGAGACATAAGGGTGGACACTCTTCGGGCTGAGAGGTTTGGTGAGGTTGGGTGAGCAAACGCAGACCCTTTAAAGTAATACTGCGTGGTACCCATCCCATGGGTCCAAAATCTCCAGGTTCAAGGGCATCTTCCTACATCGAAAACATGCATGAGAAACCCAGAAGACGGTACACCGTGTGATCGGGAAAGGTTTCTAAAACGCACCTCATTTCTCATCTCCTTGTGCTCGGGCTCGCCATTACAGCCACTTTACTAGCAATCTCCCTCCTTGGAGAATCAGCACCTTTAACCCCCTGTTCCGAACAGGTTGCAATTTGTCCTGAGGATGAACGGGAAGAGGGGGAACCAATGAGAGACTAGGTCTAGGTGTGGGGACAGGCACAGGTCACTCTATTTTCCCATCAGGAAGAAGGATTAACCACAGGCTCAGCCTGCCGCCCGGAAGCAGAAGAGGGCCTGAAGCAATCCTGTGCTTTTGCGGCCAGCTCCCAAAAAAGCGAGTTGAAAAATCGAGCTCAGGGGCACTGCAATTCACAAACCTGCAGAGTTAGAAATGATAACTCTCGTCCACAAATATATTGAGGGAAGGCAACGAAGAGGATTTGAAAGCATAGCAGAATTGCAGGAAACAGATTTCAGGAGGTAGAGTCGAATCGCCTTTAAAGCACAGGAAAGGCGGCAAAACCTCGACAATGATGCCCTTGGCCAAAAAGGGCGTATGCGTTTTTTCCTGAATATATTCAGGAAAAAACGCATACGCCCTTTTTGGCCAACCAAGCAACCTGGAAAGGCAAATCAGCGCTACAAAGAAGTCTCGCTTCCCATCGGTCAAAAGGGCCATGCTGAATAAAGTGTCAAAACCAGAAATGCAGGACAGGCCATGGAGAAACGGGAGCCTTGCTACGCTGATGGGCGGGATGGAAATTGCCAACAGCCACTCTGGAGAAGTGTACGGTGTGTCCTGAAACATCTAAAAAACTCAGCTTAGAGAGCATAGGGCACTTCCACTCATGGGCGTATAAATTGGGAAAACTAAAAATCAGCAAGACACAGGCACCCCAAAGTTTAGGGCTGCTCTGTTGACAAGAACCTCCACTTCGTTACACCTTAAATATCCCAGGAAAGAGAAAAATGGATAAGGAAGTTGTGGTCCTTATGTACAATGGCATATCACTCAGCCATGAAATTAACGTCATAAGGCTAGTAGCAGCATGATGAGAGGATTTAGGTACGACGATTCTAAGTGAAATAAGTCACACAGAAAAAGACACTTATCATAAGATATCACTTAGAGAGGGAATGTAAAAACCGCTACACTTGAACTGAATTACAAAACAGAACAGCGTCACACGTTTAGAAGACACACTATGGCTGCTTAACGGGAAAGGTGAGGTGGTGTGATGCATAAAACAAGGGTTTCAAATGAGCTCAGATACCGTTCCATAAACCCAATATGTAATAGACAAGACCTACTCCTTGCTCAGTGAACTGGACTCAACACCCTCTGTTAACCGCCCAAGAATATATCTGACTAGTAAGAATCTTAAAACCAATGTATTGATATCCCTCTGTAAGTGAGTCAAGTGGGTGTAAACCGGCATAAACACAGCAGTGAAAAGCAGCTAAACCCCATTATAAAAATCAATTACTTTTAAAAACCCGTGAAACAAAGACAGTGAAAGAGAGAGAAATTCTTACAAAATTCGTTCAGGGGCTGTGATGCCACCTGGATTGACCATCTCTAGACCCACAGCTGATTGAGACATAAGGGTGGACACTCTTCGGGCTGAGAGGTTTGGTGAGGTTGGGTGAGCAAACGCAGGCCCTTTAAAGTAATACTGCGTGGTACCCATCCCATGGGTCCAAAATCTCCAGGTTCAAGGGCATCTTCCTACATCGAAAACATGCATGAGAAACCCAGAAGACGGTACACCGTGTGATCGGGAAAGGTTTCTAAAACGCACCTCATTTCTCATCTCCTTGTGCTCGGGCTCGCCATTCCAGCCGCTTTACTAGCAATCTCCCTCCTTGGAGAATGAGCACCTTTAACCTCCTGTTCTGTACAGGTTGCAAATTTGTCCTGAGGATGAACGGGAAGAGGGGGAACCAATGAGAGACTAGGTCTAGGTGTGGGGACAGGCACAGGTCACTCTATTTTCCCATCAGGAAGAAGAATTAACCACAGGCTCAGCCTGCCGCCCAGAACCACAATAGGGCCTGAAGCAATCCTGCGCTTTTGCGGCCAGCTCCCAAGAAAGCGAGTTGAAAAATGGAGCTCAGGGGCACTGCAATTCACAAACCTGCAGAGTTAGAAATGATAACTCTCGTCCACAAATATATTGAGGGAAGGCAACGAAGAGGATTTGAAAGCATAGCAGAATTGCAGGAAACAGATTTCAGGAGGTAGAGTCGAATCGCCTTTAAAGCACAGGAAAGGTGACAAAACCTCGACAATGATGCCCTTGGCCAAAAAGGGCGTATGCGTTTTTTCCTGAATATATTCAGGAAAAAACGCATACGCCCTTTTTGGCCAACCAAGCAACCTGGAAAGGCAAATCAGCGCTACAAAGAAGTCTCGCTTCCCATCAGTCAAAAGGGCCATGCTGAATAAAGTGTCAAAACCAGAAATGCAGGACAGGCCATGGAGAAACGGGAGCCTTGCTACGCTGATGGGCGGGATGGAAATTGCCAACAGCCACTCTGGAGAAGTGTACGGTGTGTCCTGAAACATCTAAAAAACTCAGCTTAGAGAGCATAGGGCACTTCCACTCATGGGCGTATAAATTGGGAAAACTAAAAATCAGCAAGACACAGGAACCCCAAAGTTTAGGGCTGCTCTGTTGACAAGAACCTCCACTTCGTTACACCTTAAATATCCCAGGAAAGAGAAAAATGGATAAGGAAGTTGTGGTCCTTATGTACAATGGCATATCACTCAGCCATGAAATTAACGTCATAAGGCTAGTAGCAGCATGATGAGAGGATTTAGGTACGACGATTCTAAGTGAAATAAGTCACACAGAAAAAGACACTTATCATAAGATATCACTTAGAGAGGGAATGTAAAAACCGCTACACTTGAACTGAATTACAAAACAGAACAGCGTCACACGTTTAGAAGACACACTATGGCTGCTTAACGGGAAAGGTGAGGTGGGGTGATGCATAAAACAAGGGTATCAAATTAGCTCAGATACTGTTCCATAAACCCAATATGTAACAGACAAGACCTACTCCTTGCTCAGTGAACTGGACTCAATACCCCCTGTTCACCGCCCAAGAATATATCTGACTAGTAAGACTCTTAAAACCAATGTATTGATATCTCTCTGTAAGTGAGTCAAGTGGGTGTAAATCGGCATAAACACAGCAGTGAAAAGCAGCTAAACCCCATTATAAAAGTCAATTACTTTTAAAAACCCGTGAAACAAAGACAGTGAAACAGAGAGAAATTCATACAGAATTCGTTCAGGGGCTGGGATGCCACCTTTATTGACCATCTCTAGACCCACAGCTGATTGAGACATAAGGGTGGACACTCTTCGGGCTGAGAGGTTTGGTGAGGTTGGGTGAGCAAACGCAGACCCTTTAAAGTAATACTGCGTGGTACCCATCCCATGGGTCCAAAATCTCCAGGTTCAAGGGCATCTTCCTACATCGAAAACATGCATGAGAAACCCAGAAGACGGTACACCGTGTGATCGGGAAAGGTTTCTAAAACGCACCTCATTTCTCATCTCCTTGTGCTCGGGCTCGCCATTACAGCCACTTTACTAGCAATCTCCCTCCTTGGAGAATCAGCACCTTTAACCCCCTGTTCCGAACAGGTTGCAATTTGTCCTGAGGATGAACGGGAAGAGGGGGAACCAATGAGAGACTAGGTCTAGGTGTGGGGACAGGCACAGGTCACTCTATTTTCCCATCAGGAAGAAGGATTAACCACAGGCTCAGCCTGCCGCCCGGAAGCAGAAGAGGGCCTGAAGCAATCCTGTGCTTTTGCGGCCAGCTCTCAAAAAGGCGAGTTGAAAAATCGAGCTCAGGGGCACTGCAATTCACAAACCTGCAGAGTTAGAAATGATAACTCTCGTCCACAAATATATTGAGGGAAGGCAACGAAGAGGATTTGAAAGCATAGCAGAATTGCAGGAAACAGATTTCAGGAGGTAGAGTCGAATCGCCTTTAAAGCACAGGAAAGGCGGCAAAACCTCGACCATGATGCCCTTGGCCAAAAAGGGCGTATGCGTTTTTTCCTGAATATATTCAGGAAAAAACGCATACGCCCTTTTTGGCCAACCAAGCAACCTGGAAAGGCAAATCAGCGCTACAAAGAAGTCTCGCTTCCCATCGGTCAAAAGGGCCATGCTGAATAAAGTGTCAAAACCAGAAATGCAGGACAGGCCATGGAGAAACGGGAGCCTTGCTACGCTGATGGGCGGGATGTAAATTGCCAACAGCCACTCTGGAGAAGTGTACGGTGTGTCCTGAAACACCTAAAAAACTCAGCTTAGAGAGCATAGGGCACTTCCACTCATGGGCGTATAAATTGGGAAAACTAAAAATCAGCAAGACACAGGCACCCCAAAGTTTAGGGCTGCTCTGTTGACAAGAACCTCCACTTCGTTACACCTTAAATATCCCAGGAAAGAGAAAAATGGATAAAGAAGTTGTGGTCCTTATGTACAATGGAATATCACTCAGGCATGAAATCAACGTCATAAGGCTAGTAGCAGCATGATGAGAGGATTTAGGTACGACGATTCTAAGTGAAATAAGTCACACAGAAAAAGACACTTATCATAAGATATCACTTAGAGAGGGAATGTAAAAACCGCTACACTTGAACTGAATTACAAAACAGAACACCGTCACACGTTTAGAAGACACACTATGGCTGCTTAACGGGAAAGGTGAGGTGGTGTGATGCATAAAACAAGGGTTTCAAATTAGCTCAGATACCGTTCCATAAACCCAATATGTAATAGACAAGACCTACTCCTTGCTCAGTGAACTGGACTCAACACCCCCTGTTCACCGCCCAAGAATATATCTGACTAGTAAGACTCTTAAAACCAATGTATTGATATCCCTCTGTAAGTGAGTCAAGTGGGTGTAAAGCGGCATAAACCCAGCAGTGAAAAGCAGCTAAACCCCATTATAAAAGTCAATTACTTTTAAAAACCCGTGAAACAAAGACAGTGAAACAGAGAGAAATTCATACAGAATTCGTTCAGGGGCTGGGATGCCACCTTTATTGACCATCTCTAGACCCACAGCTGATTGAGACATAAGGGTGGACACTCTTCGGGCTGAGAGGTTTGGTGAGGTTGGGTGAGCAAACGCAGACCCTTTAAAGTAATACTGCGTGGTACCCATCCCATGGGTCCAAAATCTCCAGGTTCAAGGGCATCTTCCTACATCGAAAACATGCATGAGAAACCCAGAAGACGGTACACCGTGTGATCGGGAAAGGTTTCTAAAACGCACCTCATTTCTCATCTCCTTGTGCTCGGGCTCGCCATTACAGCCACTTTACTAGCAATCTCCCTCCTTGGAGAATCAGCACCTTTAACCCCCTGTTCCGAACAGGTTGCAATTTGTCCTGAGGATGAACGGGAAGAGGGGGAACCAATGAGAGACTAGGTCTAGGTGTGGGGACAGGCACAGGTCACTCTATTTTCCCATCAGGAAGAAGGATTAACCACAGGCTCAGCCTGCCGCCCGGAAGCAGAAGAGGGCCTGAAGCAATCCTGTGCTTTTGCGGCCAGCTCCCAAAAAAGCGAGTTGAAAAATCGAGCTCAGGGGCACTGCAATTCACAAACCTGCAGAGTTAGAAATGATAACTCTCGTCCACAAATATATTGAGGGAAGGCAACGAAGAGGATTTGAAAGCATAGCAGAATTGCAGGAAACAGATTTCAGGAGGTAGAGTCGAATCGCCTTTAAAGCACAGGAAAGGCGGCAAAACCTCGACAATGATGCCCTTGGCCAAAAAGGGCGTATGCGTTTTTTCCTGAATATATTCAGGAAAAAACGCATACGCCCTTTTTGGCCAACCAAGCAACCTGGAAAGGCAAATCAGCGCTACAAAGAAGTCTCGCTTCCCATCGGTCAAAAGGGCCATGCTGAATAAAGTGTCAAAACCAGAAATGCAGGACAGGCCATGGAGAAACGGGAGCCTTGCTACGCTGATGGGCGGGATGGAAATTGCCAACAGCCACTCTGGAGAAGTGTACGGTGTGTCCTGAAACATCTAAAAAACTCAGCTTAGAGAGCATAGGGCACTTCCACTCATGGGCGTATAAATTGGGAAAACTAAAAATCAGCAAGACACAGGCACCCCAAAGTTTAGGGCTGCTCTGTTGACAAGAACCTCCACTTCGTTACACCTTAAATATCCCAGGAAAGAGAAAAATGGATAAGGAAGTTGTGGTCCTTATGTACAATGGCATATCACTCAGCCATGAAATTAACGTCATAAGGCTAGTAGCAGCATGATGAGAGGATTTAGGTACGACGATTCTAAGTGAAATAAGTCACACAGAAAAAGACACTTATCATAAGATATCACTTAGAGAGGGAATGTAAAAACCGCTACACTTGAACTGAATTACAAAACAGAACAGCGTCACACGTTTAGAAGACACACTATGGCTGCTTAACGGGAAAGGTGAGGTGGTGTGATGCATAAAACAAGGGTTTCAAATGAGCTCAGATACCGTTCCATAAACCCAATATGTAATAGACAAGACCTACTCCTTGCTCAGTGAACTGGACTCAACACCCTCTGTTAACCGCCCAAGAATATATCTGACTAGTAAGAATCTTAAAACCAATGTATTGATATCCCTCTGTAAGTGAGTCAAGTGGGTGTAAACCGGCATAAACACAGCAGTGAAAAGCAGCTAAACCCCATTATAAAAATCAATTACTTTTAAAAACCCGTGAAACAAAGACAGTGAAAGAGAGAGAAATTCTTACAAAATTCGTTCAGGGGCTGTGATGCCACCTGGATTGACCATCTCTAGACCCACAGCTGATTGAGACATAAGGGTGGACACTCTTCGGGCTGAGAGGTTTGGTGAGGTTGGGTGAGCAAACGCAGGCCCTTTAAAGTAATACTGCGTGGTACCCATCCCATGGGTCCAAAATCTCCAGGTTCAAGGGCATCTTCCTACATCGAAAACATGCATGAGAAACCCAGAAGACGGTACACCGTGTGATCGGGAAAGGTTTCTAAAACGCACCTCATTTCTCATCTCCTTGTGCTCGGGCTCGCCATTCCAGCCGCTTTACTAGCAATCTCCCTCCTTGGAGAATGAGCACCTTTAACCTCCTGTTCTGTACAGGTTGCAAATTTGTCCTGAGGATGAACGGGAAGAGGGGGAACCAATGAGAGACTAGGTCTAGGTGTGGGGACAGGCACAGGTCACTCTATTTTCCCATCAGGAAGAAGAATTAACCACAGGCTCAGCCTGCCGCCCAGAACCACAATAGGGCCTGAAGCAATCCTGCGCTTTTGCGGCCAGCTCCCAAGAAAGCGAGTTGAAAAATGGAGCTCAGGGGCACTGCAATTCACAAACCTGCAGAGTTAGAAATGATAACTCTCGTCCACAAATATATTGAGGGAAGGCAACGAAGAGGATTTGAAAGCATAGCAGAATTGCAGGAAACAGATTTCAGGAGGTAGAGTCGAATCGCCTTTAAAGCACAGGAAAGGTGACAAAACCTCGACAATGATGCCCTTGGCCAAAAAGGGCGTATGCGTTTTTTCCTGAATATATTCAGGAAAAAACGCATACGCCCTTTTTGGCCAACCAAGCAACCTGGAAAGGCAAATCAGCGCTACAAAGAAGTCTCGCTTCCCATCAGTCAAAAGGGCCATGCTGAATAAAGTGTCAAAACCAGAAATGCAGGACAGGCCATGGAGAAACGGGAGCCTTGCTACGCTGATGGGCGGGATGGAAATTGCCAACAGCCACTCTGGAGAAGTGTACGGTGTGTCCTGAAACATCTAAAAAACTCAGCTTAGAGAGCATAGGGCACTTCCACTCATGGGCGTATAAATTGGGAAAACTAAAAATCAGCAAGACACAGGAACCCCAAAGTTTAGGGCTGCTCTGTTGACAAGAACCTCCACTTCGTTACACCTTAAATATCCCAGGAAAGAGAAAAATGGATAAGGAAGTTGTGGTCCTTATGTACAATGGCATATCACTCAGCCATGAAATTAACGTCATAAGGCTAGTAGCAGCATGATGAGAGGATTTAGGTACGACGATTCTAAGTGAAATAAGTCACACAGAAAAAGACACTTATCATAAGATATCACTTAGAGAGGGAATGTAAAAACCGCTACACTTGAACTGAATTACAAAACAGAACAGCGTCACACGTTTAGAAGACACACTATGGCTGCTTAACGGGAAAGGTGAGGTGGGGTGATGCATAAAACAAGGGTATCAAATTAGCTCAGATACTGTTCCATAAACCCAATATGTAACAGACAAGACCTACTCCTTGCTCAGTGAACTGGACTCAATACCCCCTGTTCACCGCCCAAGAATATATCTGACTAGTAAGACTCTTAAAACCAATGTATTGATATCTCTCTGTAAGTGAGTCAAGTGGGTGTAAATCGGCATAAACACAGCAGTGAAAAGCAGCTAAACCCCATTATAAAAGTCAATTACTTTTAAAAACCCGTGAAACAAAGACAGTGAAACAGAGAGAAATTCATACAGAATTCGTTCAGGGGCTGGGATGCCACCTTTATTGACCATCTCTAGACCCACAGCTGATTGAGACATAAGGGTGGACACTCTTCGGGCTGAGAGGTTTGGTGAGGTTGGGTGAGCAAACGCAGACCCTTTAAAGTAATACTGCGTGGTACCCATCCCATGGGTCCAAAATCTCCAGGTTCAAGGGCATCTTCCTACATCGAAAACATGCATGAGAAACCCAGAAGACGGTACACCGTGTGATCGGGAAAGGTTTCTAAAACGCACCTCATTTCTCATCTCCTTGTGCTCGGGCTCGCCATTACAGCCACTTTACTAGCAATCTCCCTCCTTGGAGAATCAGCACCTTTAACCTCCTGTTCCGAACAGGTTGCAATTTGTCCTGAGGATGAACGGGAAGAGGGGGAACCAATGAGAGACTAGGTCTAGGTGTGGGGACAGGCACAGGTCACTCTATTTTCCCATCAGGAAGAAGGATTAACCACAGGCTCAGCCTGCCGCCTGGAAGCAGAAGAGGGCCTGAAGCAATCCTGTGCTTTTGCGGCCAGCTCTCAAAAAGGCGAGTTGAAAAATCGCGCTCAGGGGCACTGCAATTCACAAACCTGCAGAGTTAGAAATGATAACTCTCGTCCACAAATATATTGAGGGAAGGCAACGAAGAGGATTTGAAAGCATAGCAGAATTGCAGGAAACAGATTTCAGGAGGTAGAGTCGAATCGCCTTTAAAGCACAGGAAAGGCGGCAAAACCTCGACCATGATGCCCTTGGCCAAAAAGGGCGTATGCGTTTTTTCCTGAATATATTCAGGAAAAAACGCATACGCCCTTTTTGGCCAACCAAGCAACCTGGAAAGGCAAATCAGCGCTACAAAGAAGTCTCGCTTCCCATCGGTCAAAAGGGCCATGCTGAATAAAGTGTCAAAACCAGAAATGCAGGACAGGCCATGGAGAAACGGGAGCCTTGCTACGCTGATGGGCGGGATGTAAATTGCCAACAGCCACTCTGGAGAAGTGTACGGTGTGTCCTGAAACACCTAAAAAACTCAGCTTAGAGAGCATAGGGCACTTCCACTCATGGGCGTATAAATTGGGAAAACTAAAAATCAGCAAGACACAGGCACCCCAAAGTTTAGGGCTGCTCTGTTGACAAGAACCTCCACTTCGTTACACCTTAAATATCCCAGGAAAGAGAAAAATGGATAAAGAAGTTGTGGTCCTTATGTACAATGGAATATCACTCAGGCATGAAATCAACGTCATAAGGCTAGTAGCAGCATGATGAGAGGATTTAGGTACGACGATTCTAAGTGAAATAAGTCACACAGAAAAAGACACTTATCATAAGATATCACTTAGAGAGGGAATGTAAAAACCGCTACACTTGAACTGAATTACAAAACAGAACACCGTCACACGTTTAGAAGACACACTATGGCTGCTTAACGGGAAAGGTGAGGTGGTGTGATGCATAAAACAAGGGTTTCAAATTAGCTCAGATACCGTTCCATAAACCCAATATGTAATAGACAAGACCTACTCCTTGCTCAGTGAACTGGACTCAACACCCCCTGTTCACCGCCCAAGAATATATCTGACTAGTAAGACTCTTAAAACCAATGTATTGATATCCCTCTGTAAGTGAGTCAAGTGGGTGTAAAGCGGCATAAACACAGCAGTGAAAAGCAGCTAAACCCCATTATAAAAGTCAATTACTTTTAAAAACCCGTGAAACAAAGACAGTGAAACAGAGAGAAATTCATACAGAATTCGTTCAGGGGCTGGGATGCCACCTTTATTGACCATCTCTAGACCCACAGCTGATTGAGACATAAGGGTGGACACTCTTCGGGCTGAGAGGTTTGGTGAGGTTGGGTGAGCAAACGCAGACCCTTTAAAGTAATACTGCGTGGTACCCATCCCATGGGTCCAAAATCTCCAGGTTCAAGGGCATCTTCCTACATCGAAAACATGCATGAGAAACCCAGAAGACGGTACACCGTGTGATCGGGAAAGGTTTCTAAAACGCACCTCATTTCTCATCTCCTTGTGCTCGGGCTCGCCATTACAGCCACTTTACTAGCAATCTCCCTCCTTGGAGAATCAGCACCTTTAACCCCCTGTTCCGAACAGGTTGCAATTTGTCCTGAGGATGAACGGGAAGAGGGGGAACCAATGAGAGACTAGGTCTAGGTGTGGGGACAGGCACAGGTCACTCTATTTTCCCATCAGGAAGAAGGATTAACCACAGGCTCAGCCTGCCGCCCGGAAGCAGAAGAGGGCCTGAAGCAATCCTGTGCTTTTGCGGCCAGCTCCCAAAAAAGCGAGTTGAAAAATCGAGCTCAGGGGCACTGCAATTCACAAACCTGCAGAGTTAGAAATGATAACTCTCGTCCACAAATATATTGAGGGAAGGCAACGAAGAGGATTTGAAAGCATAGCAGAATTGCAGGAAACAGATTTCAGGAGGTAGAGTCGAATCGCCTTTAAAGCACAGGAAAGGCGGCAAAACCTCGACAATGATGCCCTTGGCCAAAAAGGGCGTATGCGTTTTTTCCTGAATATATTCAGGAAAAAACGCATACGCCCTTTTTGGCCAACCAAGCAACCTGGAAAGGCAAATCAGCGCTACAAAGAAGTCTCGCTTCCCATCGGTCAAAAGGGCCATGCTGAATAAAGTGTCAAAACCAGAAATGCAGGACAGGCCATGGAGAAACGGGAGCCTTGCTACGCTGATGGGCGGGATGGAAATTGCCAACAGCCACTCTGGAGAAGTGTACGGTGTGTCCTGAAACATCTAAAAAACTCAGCTTAGAGAGCATAGGGCACTTCCACTCATGGGCGTATAAATTGGGAAAACTAAAAATCAGCAAGACACAGGCACCCCAAAGTTTAGGGCTGCTCTGTTGACAAGAACCTCCACTTCGTTACACCTTAAATATCCCAGGAAAGAGAAAAATGGATAAGGAAGTTGTGGTCCTTATGTACAATGGCATATCACTCAGCCATGAAATTAACGTCATAAGGCTAGTAGCAGCATGATGAGAGGATTTAGGTACGACGATTCTAAGTGAAATAAGTCACACAGAAAAAGACACTTATCATAAGATATCACTTAGAGAGGGAATGTAAAAACCGCTACACTTGAACTGAATTACAAAACAGAACAGCGTCACACGTTTAGAAGACACACTATGGCTGCTTAACGGGAAAGGTGAGGTGGTGTGATGCATAAAACAAGGGTTTCAAATGAGCTCAGATACCGTTCCATAAACCCAATATGTAATAGACAAGACCTACTCCTTGCTCAGTGAACTGGACTCAACACCCTCTGTTAACCGCCCAAGAATATATCTGACTAGTAAGAATCTTAAAACCAATGTATTGATATCCCTCTGTAAGTGAGTCAAGTGGGTGTAAACCGGCATAAACACAGCAGTGAAAAGCAGCTAAACCCCATTATAAAAATCAATTACTTTTAAAAACCCGTGAAACAAAGACAGTGAAAGAGAGAGAAATTCTTACAAAATTCGTTCAGGGGCTGTGATGCCACCTGGATTGACCATCTCTAGACCCACAGCTGATTGAGACATAAGGGTGGACACTCTTCGGGCTGAGAGGTTTGGTGAGGTTGGGTGAGCAAACGCAGGCCCTTTAAAGTAATACTGCGTGGTACCCATCCCATGGGTCCAAAATCTCCAGGTTCAAGGGCATCTTCCTACATCGAAAACATGCATGAGAAACCCAGAAGACGGTACACCGTGTGATCGGGAAAGGTTTCTAAAACGCACCTCATTTCTCATCTCCTTGTGCTCGGGCTCGCCATTCCAGCCGCTTTACTAGCAATCTCCCTCCTTGGAGAATGAGCACCTTTAACCTCCTGTTCTGTACAGGTTGCAAATTTGTCCTGAGGATGAACGGGAAGAGGGGGAACCAATGAGAGACTAGGTCTAGGTGTGGGGACAGGCACAGGTCACTCTATTTTCCCATCAGGAAGAAGAATTAACCACAGGCTCAGCCTGCCGCCCAGAACCACAATAGGGCCTGAAGCAATCCTGCGCTTTTGCGGCCAGCTCCCAAGAAAGCGAGTTGAAAAATGGAGCTCAGGGGCACTGCAATTCACAAACCTGCAGAGTTAGAAATGATAACTCTCGTCCACAAATATATTGAGGGAAGGCAACGAAGAGGATTTGAAAGCATAGCAGAATTGCAGGAAACAGATTTCAGGAGGTAGAGTCGAATCGCCTTTAAAGCACAGGAAAGGTGACAAAACCTCGACAATGATGCCCTTGGCCAAAAAGGGCGTATGCGTTTTTTCCTGAATATATTCAGGAAAAAACGCATACGCCCTTTTTGGCCAACCAAGCAACCTGGAAAGGCAAATCAGCGCTACAAAGAAGTCTCGCTTCCCATCAGTCAAAAGGGCCATGCTGAATAAAGTGTCAAAACCAGAAATGCAGGACAGGCCATGGAGAAACGGGAGCCTTGCTACGCTGATGGGCGGGATGGAAATTGCCAACAGCCACTCTGGAGAAGTGTACGGTGTGTCCTGAAACATCTAAAAAACTCAGCTTAGAGAGCATAGGGCACTTCCACTCATGGGCGTATAAATTGGGAAAACTAAAAATCAGCAAGACACAGGAACCCCAAAGTTTAGGGCTGCTCTGTTGACAAGAACCTCCACTTCGTTACACCTTAAATATCCCAGGAAAGAGAAAAATGGATAAGGAAGTT
>NW_028121728.1:0-28982 GCF_965194805.1 Balaenoptera borealis | reverse complement strand
CCAAGATCACTGACGCCCTCCACACCCCTGTGGGCCTGCTGAGCAGCATTGATTCCCATACGACCCTCGGAGGCCCTCTGTGTCTGCCGAGTCTCTGGCAACACACTGTACGTTACTTCAATAGAGCTATATTTCCAGAGCACTCGAACAGCATCAGAACCACATTTCTAGGCAGTCCAACATGTCCTGCAAGTTTTCGAGATTGCCCTCGTCTGAGCTGCCCTGAGAACACACTCTTCTTAGAATTTATCGAGGACCTCTTTCCTGAAGTCACTCTATTCAAGGAGAAATACAGCATCCTAACATGCTGTGTCGCTCACAGTGCAAGCAACGGGAGAACTTGCCTCGAGGTAAGGCCCTGAAATGCTATGCAGAAGCGGAGGTGTGTAGCCGTTTCCATGAGGCCGTAGTCGCCGCTCTGCAGCATTTTAACGCCAGTACGCTTTTCAGGACTCCTAGGTGCCTCGCCTGGAAACCCTATTCCCTGCAAGAAGAGCAAGTACCCTCAGGCTCCCCTGGCCCTTCTAAGCAATATCCAGGCCCGTAGCTTTCCGACTCACAGTGTGTATGCCGAGTGTAGGGCAACACAGTGCACTCTTATTGGGACATCTTGAGTAAGCCAGCACTCATACAAGGTTCACGAGCACCGTTCTAGCAAGTTCCCACATGCCGTGGAAGTCGCACTCATTCCCTGGTCTGAGCTGCACAGAGAAAAACACTAGGCTTCTCCTTCCATCCAGGACCTCCTACCTGAAGTCACCCTGCCTCCAGGAAGAAGACGACTTGCCTTCCTATTGCAACTAAAGCACAGTTTTTCCTGAAGCACTGCAGACTTTTGAAGAGGCACGGGCCCAGAGGCCTAGCTTGGGCTTTCCTTGGTGAGGCCGTTCACTAGATGCAGAACACCCTGCCTCGAGAAGTTGATTAAGGGAGGAAAACAGTGTGTACTCTGTGTCTCATTGGACTTGTTAAAAACCACAGAGATGTATGCTGCCTGTGCCCATGGAAATGGGGGCATGATGGTACTAGCCTTGCTTTCCGTTTGGAAAGCTCCATTCTTGCCGCCGGGAAGCTCCCTGAAATTCTCTGCTGTTGACAGGCCTCTGGTCCCTCTACATTGGTGTGGGAAGAAAATGAGTTTTCTCTGGCTACACACGGAGCTTCTTTGGCCGGGGTGGGGCTCACCTTGCCATGCTCTAGAGCTAAAGGGAATCTCAACGTGAGTCCTTGCCTCGAGGTAAGGCCCTTGAGTAGCCCTGCAGAAAGGGAGGCATTCAGCTCTTTCCATTAGCTCTTAGTCGCTGTTCTCCTTTACTTTAAAGGAAGTACCCTTTTCAGGACTCCTAGGCCTCTCGGGTGAGCATCATTTTTGTTCCAAGATCCCTGAGTATCTCCACACCCCTGTAGGCCTGCTGAGCAACAACGAGGCCCATTGGTCCCTCGGAGTTCCTCTGTGTCTGCTGAGTCATGGGCAACACACTGCACTCTTTCTTGTCATATCTTGATTCACAGCACTCGCACGAGTTCACGAGCACCGTTCTAGCAAGTTCCAACATGCCGTGGAAGTCGAACTCATTCTTTAGACTGAGCTGCACAGAGGAAAAACACTAGGCTTCTTCTTCCATCTAAGACCTCTTACCTGAAGTTACACTGCCATCAGGAGAAACACTGCTTGCATTCTCATTGCAACTAAAGCAGAGTTTTTCCTGTAGCACTGCAGGCTTTTGAAGAGGCACGGGCCCATGGGCCTAGCTAGGGCCTTCCTTGGTGAGGCCGTTCACAAGACGCAGAACACCCTGCCTCGAGAAGTTGATTCAGGGAAGCAACCAGTGTGTACCCTGTGGTTCTTTTGACTTGTTAGAAACCACAGAGATGTATGCTGCCTGTGCCCAGGGTAATGGGGGCATGATGGTACTAGCCTTGCTTTCCATTTGGAAAGCCCCATTCTTGCTGCCGTGAAGCTCCCTGAAATTCTCTGCTGTTAACAGCTCTCTGGCCACTGTAGGCATGGGTGTGGGAAGAAAATGAGATTTCTCTGGCTACACACGGAGCTTCATTGGCCCGGTTGGGGCTCACCTTGCCATGCTCTAGAGCTAAAGGGAATCTCAACGTGAGTCCTTGCCTCGAGGTAAGGCCCTGAGTAGCCCTGCAGAAAGGGAGGCATGCAGCTCTTTCCATGAGCTCTTAGTGGAGGTTCCGCTTTATGTTAAAGGAAGCACCCTTTTCAGGACTCCTAGGCCCTTCGGGTGAGCATCATTTTTGTTCCAAGATCACTGACGCCCTCCACACCCCTGTGGGCCTGCTGAGCAGCATTGATTCCCATACGACCCTCGGAGGCCCTCTGTGTCTGCCGAGTCTCTGGCAACACACTGTACGTTACTTCAATAGAGCTATATTTCCAGAGCACTCGAACAGCATCAGAACCACATTTCTAGGCAGTCCAACATGTCCTGCAAGTTTTCGAGATTGCCCTCGTCTGAGCTGCCCTGAGAACACACTCTTCTTAGAATTTATCGAGGACCTCTTTCCTGAAGTCACTCTATTCAAGGAGAAATACAGCATCCTAACATGCTGTGTCGCTCACAGTGCAAGCAACGGGAGAACTTGCCTCGAGGTAAGGCCCTGAAATGCTATGCAGAAGCGGAGGTGTGTAGCCGTTTCCATGAGGCCGTAGTCGCCGCTCTGCAGCATTTTAACGCCAGTACGCTTTTCAGGACTCCTAGGTGCCTCGCCTGGAAACCCTATTCCCTGCAAGAAGAGCAAGTACCCTCAGGCTCCCCTGGCCCTTCTAAGCAATATCCAGGCCCGTAGCTTTCCGACTCACAGTGTGTATGCCGAGTGTAGGGCAACACAGTGCACTCTTATTGGGACATCTTGAGTAAGCCAGCACTCATACAAGGTTCACGAGCACCGTTCTAGCAAGTTCCCACATGCCGTGGAAGTCGCACTCATTCCCTGGTCTGAGCTGCACAGAGAAAAACACTAGGCTTCTCCTTCCATCCAGGACCTCCTACCTGAAGTCACCCTGCCTCCAGGAAGAAGACGACTTGCCTTCCTATTGCAACTAAAGCACAGTTTTTCCTGAAGCACTGCAGACTTTTGAAGAGGCACGGGCCCAGAGGCCTAGCTTGGGCTTTCCTTGGTGAGGCCGTTCACTAGATGCAGAACACCCTGCCTCGAGAAGTTGATTAAGGGAGGAAAACAGTGTGTACTCTGTGTCTCATTGGACTTGTTAAAAACCACAGAGATGTATGCTGCCTGTGCCCATGGAAATGGGGGCATGATGGTACTAGCCTTGCTTTCCGTTTGGAAAGCTCCATTCTTGCCGCCGGGAAGCTCCCTGAAATTCTCTGCTGTTGACAGGCCTCTGGTCCCTCTACATTGGTGTGGGAAGAAAATGAGTTTTCTCTGGCTACACACGGAGCTTCTTTGGCCGGGGTGGGGCTCACCTTGCCATGCTCTAGAGCTAAAGGGAATCACAACGTGAGTCCTTGCCTCGAGGTAAGGCCCTTGAGTAGCCCTGCAGAAAGGGAGGCATTCAGCTCTTTCCATTAGCTCTTAGTCGCTGTTCTCCTTTACTTTAAAGGAAGTACCCTTTTCAGGACTCCTAGGCCTCTCGGGTGAGCATCATTTTTGTTCCAAGATCCCTGAGTATCTCCACACCCCTGTAGGCCTGCTGAGCAACAACGAGGCCCATTGGTCCCTCGGAGTTCCTCTGTGTCTGCTGAGTCATGGGCAACACACTGCACTCTTTCTTGTCATATCTTGATTCACAGCACTCGCACGAGTTCACGAGCCGTTCTAGCAAGTTCCAACATGCCGTGGAAGTCGAACTCATTCTTTAGACTGAGCTGCACAGAGGAAAAAACACTAGGCTTCTTCTTCCATCTAAGACCTCTTACCTGAAGTTACACTGCCATCAGGAGAAACACTGCTTGCATTCTCATTGCAACTAAAGCAGAGTTTTTCCTGTAGCACTGCAGGCTTTTGAAGAGGCACGGGCCATGGGCCTAGCTAGGGCCTTCCTTGGTGAGGCCGTTCACAAGACGCAGAACACCCTGCCTCGAGAAGTTGATTCAGGGAAAGCAACCAGTTGTGTACCCTGTGGTTCTTTTGACTTGTTAGAAACCACAGAGGATGTATGCTGCCTGTGCCCAGGGTAATGGGGGCATGATGGTACTAGCCTTGCTTTCCATTTGGGAAAGCCCCATTCCTTGCTGCCGTGAAGCTCCCTGAAATTCTCTGCTGTTAACAGCTCTCTGGCCACTGTAGGCATGGGTGTGGGAAGAAAATGAGATTTCTCTGGCTACACACGGAGCTTCATTGGCCCGGTTGGGGCTCACCTTGCCATGCTCTAGAGCTAAAGGGAATCTCAACGTGAGTCCTTGCCTCGAGGTAAGGCCCTGAGTAGCCCTGCAGAAAGGGAGGCATGCAGCTCTTTCATGAGCTCTTAGTGGAGGTTCCGCTTTATGTTAAAGGAAGCACCCTTTTCAGGACTCCTAGGCCCTTCGGGTGAGCATCATTTTTGTTCCAAGATCACTGACGCCCTCCACACCCCTGTGGGCCTGCTGAGCAGCATGATTCCCATACGACCCTCGGAGGCCCTCTGTGTCTGCCGAGTCTCTGGCAACACACTGTACGTTACTTCAATAGAGCTATATTTCCAGAGCACTCGAACAGCATCAGAACCACATTTCTAGGCAGTCCAACATGTCCTGCAAGTTTTCGAGATTGCCCTCGTCTGAGCTGCCCTGAGAACACACTTTCTTAGAATTTATCGAGGACCTCTTTCCTGAAGTCACTCTATCAAGGAGAAATACAGCATCCTAACATGCTGTGTCGCTCACAGTGCAAGCAACGGGAGAACTTTGCCTCGAGGTAAGGCCCTGAAATGCTATGCAGAAGCGGAGGTGTGTAGCCGTTTCCATGAGGCCGTAGTCGCCGCTCTGCAGCATTTTAACGCCAGTACGCTTTTCAGGACTCCTAGGTGCCTCGCCTGGAAACCCTATTCCCTGCAAGAAGAGCAAGTACCCTCAGGCTCCCCTGGCCCTTCTAAGCAATATCCAGGCCCGTAGCTTTCCGACTCACAGTGTGTATGCCGAGTGTAGGGCAACACAGTGCACTCTTATTGGGACATCTTGAGTAAGCCAGCACTCATACAAGGTTCACGAGCACCGTTCTAGCAAGTTCCTACATGCCGTGGAAGTCGCACTCATTCCCTGGTCTGAGCTGCACAGAGAAAAACACTAGGCTTCTCCTTCCATCCAGGACCTCCTACCTGAAGTCACCCTGCCTCCAGGAAGAAGACGACTTGCCTTCCTATTGCAACTAAAGCACAGTTTTTCCTGAAGCACTGCAGACTTTTGAAGAGGCACGGGCCCAGAGGCCTAGCTTGGGCTTTCCTTGGTGAGGCCGTTCACTAGATGCAGAACACCCTGCCTCGAGAAGTTGATTAAGGGAGGAAAACAGTGTGTACTCTGTGTCTCATTGGACTTGTTAAAAACCACAGAGATGTATGCTGCCTGTGCCCATGGAAATGGGGGCATGATGGTACTAGCCTTGCTTTCCGTTTGGAAAGCTCCAGTCTTGCCGCCGGGAAGCTCCCTGAAATTCTCTGCTGTTGACAGGCCTCTGGTCCCTCTACATTGGTGTGGGAAGAAAATGAGTTTTCTCTGGCTACACACGGAGCTTCTTTGGCCGGGGTGGGGCTCACCTTGCCATGCTCTAGAGCTAAAGGGAATCTCAACGTGAGTCCTTGCCTCGAGGTAAGGCCCTGAGTAGCCCTGCAGAAAGGGAGGCATTCAGCTCTTTCCATTAGTTCTTAGTCGCTGTTCTCCTTTACTTTAAAGGAAGTACCCTTTTCAGGACTCCTAGGCCTCTCGGGTGAGCATCATTTTTGTTCCAAGATCCCTGAGTATCTCCACACCCCTGTAGGCCTGCTGAGCAACAACGAGGCCCATTGGTCCCTCGGAGTTCCTCTGTGTCTGCTGAGTCATGGGCAACACACTGCACTCTTTCTTGTCATATCTTGATTCACAGCACTCGCACGAGTTCACGAGCACCGTTCTAGCAAGTTCCAACATGCCGTGGAAGTCGAACTCATTCTTTAGACTGAGCTGCACAGAGGAAAAACACTAGGCTTCTTCTTCCATCTAAGACCTCTTACCTGAAGTTACACTGCCATCAGGAGAAACACTGCTTGCATTCTCATTGCAACTAAAGCAGAGTTTTTCCTGTAGCACTGCAGGCTTTTGAAGAGGCACGGGCCCATGGGCCTAGCTAGGGCCTTCCTTGGTGAGGCCGTTCACAAGACGCAGAACACCCTGCCTCGAGAAGTTGATTCAGGGAAGCAACCAGTGTGTACCCTGTGGTTCTTTTGACTTGTTAGAAACCACAGAGATGTATGCTGCCTGTGCCCATGGTAATGGGGGCATGATGGTACTAGCCTTGCTTTCCATTTGGAAAGCCCCATTCTTGCTGCCGTGAAGCTCCCTGAAATTCTCTGCTGTTAACAGCTCTCTGGCCACTGTAGGCATGGGTGTGGGAAGAAAATGAGATTTCTCTGGCTACACACGGAGCTTCATTGGCCCGGTTGGGGCTCACCTTGCCATGCTCTAGAGCTAAAGGGAATCTCAACGTGAGTCCTTGCCTCGAGGTAAGGCCCTGAGTAGCCCTGCAGAAAGGGAGGCATGCAGCTCTTTCCATGAGCTCTTAGTGGAGGTTCCGCTTTATGTTAAAGGAAGCACCCTTTTCAGGACTCCTAGGCCCTTCGGGTGAGCATCATTTTTGTTCCAAGATCACTGACGCCCTCCACACCCCTGTGGGCCTGCTGAGCAGCATTGATTCCCATACGACCCTCGGAGGCCCTCTGTGTCTGCCGAGTCTCTGGCAACACACTGTACGTTACTTCAATAGAGCTATATTTCCAGAGCACTCGAACAGCATCAGAACCACATTTCTAGGCAGTCCAACATGTCCTGCAAGTTTTCGAGATTGCCCTCGTCTGAGCTGCCCTGAGAACACACTCTTCTTAGAATTTATCGAGGACCTCTTTCCTGAAGTCACTCTATTCAAGGAGAAATACAGCATCCTAACATGCTGTGTCGCTCACAGTGCAAGCAACGGGAGAACTTGCCTCGAGGTAAGGCCCTGAAATGCTATGCAGAAGCGGAGGTGTGTAGCCGTTTCCATGAGGCCGTAGTCGCCGCTCTGCAGCATTTTAACGCCAGTACGCTTTTCAGGACTCCTAGGTGCCTCGCCTGGAAACCCTATTCCCTGCAAGAAGAGCAAGTACCCTCAGGCTCCCCTGGCCCTTCTAAGCAATATCCAGGCCCGTAGCTTTCCGACTCACAGTGTGTATGCCGAGTGTAGGGCAACACAGTGCACTCTTATTGGGACATCTTGAGTAAGCCAGCACTCATACAAGGTTCACGAGCACCGTTCTAGCAAGTTCCCACATGCCGTGGAAGTCGCACTCATTCCCTGGTCTGAGCTGCACAGAGAAAAACACTAGGCTTCTCCTTCCATCCAGGACCTCCTACCTGAAGTCACCCTGCCTCCAGGAAGAAGACGACTTGCCTTCCTATTGCAACTAAAGCACAGTTTTTCCTGAAGCACTGCAGACTTTTGAAGAGGCACGGGCCCAGAGGCCTAGCTTGGGCTTTCCTTGGTGAGGCCGTTCACTAGATGCAGAACACCCTGCCTCGAGAAGTTGATTAAGGGAGGAAAACAGTGTGTACTCTGTGTCTCATTGGACTTGTTAAAAACCACAGAGATGTATGCTGCCTGTGCCCATGGAAATGGGGGCATGATGGTACTAGCCTTGCTTTCCGTTTGGAAAGCTCCATTCTTGCCGCCGGGAAGCTCCCTGAAATTCTCTGCTGTTGACAGGCCTCTGGTCCCTCTACATTGGTGTGGGAAGAAAATGAGTTTTCTCTGGCTACACACGGAGCTTCTTTGGCCGGGGTGGGGCTCACCTTGCCATGCTCTAGAGCTAAAGGGAATCTCAACGTGAGTCCTTGCCTCGAGGTAAGGCCCTTGAGTAGCCCTGCAGAAAGGGAGGCATTCAGCTCTTTCCATTAGTTCTTAGTCGCTGTTCTCCTTTACTTTAAAGGAAGTACCCTTTTCAGGACTCCTAGGCCTCTCGGGTGAGCATCATTTTTGTTCCAAGATCCCTGAGTATCTCCACACCCCTGTAGGCCTGCTGAGCAACAACGAGGCCCATTGGTCCCTCGGAGTTCCTCTGTGTCTGCTGAGTCATGGGCAACACACTGCACTCTTTCTTGTCATATCTTGATTCACAGCACTCGCACAAGTTCACGAGCACCGTTCTAGCAAGTTCCAACATGCCGTGGAAGTCGAACTCATTCTTTAGACTGAGCTGCACAGAGGAAAAACACTAGGCTTCTTCTTCCATCTAAGACCTCTTACCTGAAGTTACACTGCCATCAGGAGAAACACTGCTTGCATTCTCATTGCAACTAAAGCAGAGTTTTTCCTGTAGCACTGCAGGCTTTTGAAGAGGCACGGGCCCATGGGCCTAGCTAGGGCCTTCCTTGGTGAGGCCGTTCACAAGACGCAGAACACCCTGCCTCGAGAAGTTGATTCAGGGAAGCAACCAGTGTGTACCCTGTGGTTCTTTTGACTTGTTAGAAACCACAGAGATGTATGCTGCCTGTGCCCAGGGTAATGGGGGCATGATGGTACTAGCCTTGCTTTCCATTTGGAAAGCCCCATTCTTGCTGCCGTGAAGCTCCCTGAAATTCTCTGCTGTTAACAGCTCTCTGGCCACTGTAGGCATGGGTGTGGGAAGAAAATGAGATTTCTCTGGCTACACACGGAGCTTCATTGGCCCGGTTGGGGCTCACCTTGCCATGCTCTAGAGCTAAAGGGAATCTCAACGTGAGTCCTTGCCTCGAGGTAAGGCCCTGAGTAGCCCTGCAGAAAGGGAGGCATGCAGCTCTTTCCATGAGCTCTTAGTGGAGGTTCCGCTTTATGTTAAAGGAAGCACCCTTTTCAGGACTCCTAGGCCCTTCGGGTGAGCATCATTTTTGTTCCAAGATCACTGACGCCCTCCACACCCCTGTGGGCCTGCTGAGCAGCATTGATTCCCATACGACCCTCGGAGGCCCTCTGTGTCTGCCGAGTCTCTGGCAACACACTGTACGTTACTTCAATAGAGCTATATTTCCAGAGCACTCGAACAGCATCAGAACCACATTTCTAGGCAGTCCAACATGTCCTGCAAGTTTTCGAGATTGCCCTCGTCTGAGCTGCCCTGAGAACACACTCTTCTTAGAATTTATCGAGGACCTCTTTCCTGAAGTCACTCTATTCAAGGAGAAATACAGCATCCTAACATGCTGTGTCGCTCACAGTGCAAGCAACGGGAGAACTTGCCTCGAGGTAAGGCCCTGAAATGCTATGCAGAAGCGGAGGTGTGTAGCCGTTTCCATGAGGCCGTAGTCGCCGCTCTGCAGCATTTTAACGCCAGTACGCTTTTCAGGACTCCTAGGTGCCTCGCCTGGAAACCCTATTCCCTGCAAGAAGAGCAAGTACCCTCAGGCTCCCCTGGCCCTTCTAAGCAATATCCAGGCCCGTAGCTTTCCGACTCACAGTGTGTATGCCGAGTGTAGGGCAACACAGTGCACTCTTATTGGGACATCTTGAGTAAGCCAGCACTCATACAAGGTTCACGAGCACCGTTCTAGCAAGTTCCTACATGCCGTGGAAGTCGCACTCATTCCCTGGTCTGAGCTGCACAGAGAAAAACACTAGGCTTCTCCTTCCATCCAGGACCTCCTACCTGAAGTCACCCTGCCTCCAGGAAGAAGACGACTTGCCTTCCTATTGCAACTAAAGCACAGTTTTTCCTGAAGCACTGCAGACTTTTGAAGAGGCACGGGCCCAGAGGCCTAGCTTGGGCTTTCCTTGGTGAGGCCGTTCACTAGATGCAGAACACCCTGCCTCGAGAAGTTGATTAAGGGAGGAAAACAGTGTGTACTCTGTGTCTCATTGGACTTGTTAAAAACCACAGAGATGTATGCTGCCTGTGCCCATGGAAATGGGGGCATGATGGTACTAGCCTTGCTTTCCGTTTGGAAAGCTCCAGTCTTGCCGCCGGGAAGCTCCCTGAAATTCTCTGCTGTTGACAGGCCTCTGGTCCCTCTACATTGGTGTGGGAAGAAAATGAGTTTTCTCTGGCTACACACGGAGCTTCTTTGGCCGGGGTGGGGCTCACCTTGCCATGCTCTAGAGCTAAAGGGAATCTCAACGTGAGTCCTTGCCTCGAGGTAAGGCCCTTGAGTAGCCCTGCAGAAAGGGAGGCATTCAGCTCTTTCCATTAGCTCTTAGTCGCTGTTCTCCTTTACTTTAAAGGAAGTACCCTTTTCAGGACTCCTAGGCCTCTCGGGTGAGCATCATTTTTGTTCCAAGATCCCTGAGTATCTCCACACCCCTGTAGGCCTGCTGAGCAACAACGAGGCCCATTGGTCCCTCGGAGTTCCTCTGTGTCTGCTGAGTCATGGGCAACACACTGCACTCTTTCTTGTCATATCTTGATTCACAGCACTCGCACAAGTTCACGAGCACCGTTCTAGCAAGTTCCAACATGCCGTGGAAGTCGAACTCATTCTTTAGACTGAGCTGCACAGAGGAAAAACACTAGGCTTCTTCTTCCATCTAAGACCTCTTACCTGAAGTTACACTGCCATCAGGAGAAACACTGCTTGCATTCTCATTGCAACTAAAGCAGAGTTTTTCCTGTAGCACTGCAGGCTTTTGAAGAGGCACGGGCCCATGGGCCTAGCTAGGGCCTTCCTTGGTGAGGCCGTTCACAAGACGCAGAACACCCTGCCTCGAGAAGTTGATTCAGGGAAGCAACCAGTGTGTACCCTGTGGTTCTTTTGACTTGTTAGAAACCACAGAGATGTATGCTGCCTGTGCCCAGGGTAATGGGGGCATGATGGTACTAGCCTTGCTTTCCATTTGGAAAGCCCCATTCTTGCTGCCGTGAAGCTCCCTGAAATTCTCTGCTGTTAACAGCTCTCTGGCCACTGTAGGCATGGGTGTGGGAAGAAAATGAGATTTCTCTGGCTACACACGGAGCTTCATTGGCCCGGTTGGGGCTCACCTTGCCATGCTCTAGAGCTAAAGGGAATCTCAACGTGAGTCCTTGCCTCGAGGTAAGGCCCTGAGTAGCCCTGCAGAAAGGGAGGCATGCAGCTCTTTCCATGAGCTCTTAGTGGAGGTTCCGCTTTATGTTAAAGGAAGCACCCTTTTCAGGACTCCTAGGCCCTTCGGGTGAGCATCATTTTTGTTCCAAGATCACTGACGCCCTCCACACCCCTGTGGGCCTGCTGAGCAGCATTGATTCCCATACGACCCTCGGAGGCCCTCTGTGTCTGCCGAGTCTCTGGCAACACACTGTACGTTACTTCAATAGAGCTATATTTCCAGAGCACTCGAACAGCATCAGAACCACATTTCTAGGCAGTCCAACATGTCCTGCAAGTTTTCGAGATTGCCCTCGTCTGAGCTGCCCTGAGAACACACTCTTCTTAGAATTTATCGAGGACCTCTTTCCTGAAGTCACTCTATTCAAGGAGAAATACAGCATCCTAACATGCTGTGTCGCTCACAGTGCAAGCAACGGGAGAACTTGCCTCGAGGTAAGGCCCTGAAATGCTATGCAGAAGCGGAGGTGTGTAGCCGTTTCCATGAGGCCGTAGTCGCCGCTCTGCAGCATTTTAACGCCAGTACGCTTTTCAGGACTCCTAGGTGCCTCGCCTGGAAACCCTATTCCCTGCAAGAAGAGCAAGTACCCTCAGGCTCCCCTGGCCCTTCTAAGCAATATCCAGGCCCGTAGCTTTCCGACTCACAGTGTGTATGCCGAGTGTAGGGCAACACAGTGCACTCTTATTGGGACATCTTGAGTAAGCCAGCACTCATACAAGGTTCACGAGCACCGTTCTAGCAAGTTCCTACATGCCGTGGAAGTCGCACTCATTCCCTGGTCTGAGCTGCACAGAGAAAAACACTAGGCTTCTCCTTCCATCCAGGACCTCCTACCTGAAGTCACCCTGCCTCCAGGAAGAAGACGACTTGCCTTCCTATTGCAACTAAAGCACAGTTTTTCCTGAAGCACTGCAGACTTTTGAAGAGGCACGGGCCCAGAGGCCTAGCTTGGGCTTTCCTTGGTGAGGCCGTTCACTAGATGCAGAACACCCTGCCTCGAGAAGTTGATTAAGGGAGGAAAACAGTGTGTACTCTGTGTCTCATTGGACTTGTTAAAAACCACAGAGATGTATGCTGCCTGTGCCCATGGAAATGGGGGCATGATGGTACTAGCCTTGCTTTCCGTTTGGAAAGCTCCATTCTTGCCGCCGGGAAGCTCCCTGAAATTCTCTGCTGTTGACAGGCCTCTGGTCCCTCTACATTGGTGTGGGAAGAAAATGAGTTTTCTCTGGCTACACACGGAGCTTCTTTGGCCGGGGTGGGGCTCACCTTGCCATGCTCTAGAGCTAAAGGGAATCTCAACGTGAGTCCTTGCCTCGAGGTAAGGCCCTTGAGTAGCCCTGCAGAAAGGGAGGCATTCAGCTCTTTCCATTAGCTCTTAGTCGCTGTTCTCCTTTACTTTAAAGGAAGTACCCTTTTCAGGACTCCTAGGCCTCTCGGGTGAGCATCATTTTTGTTCCAAGATCCCTGAGTATCTCCACACCCCTGTAGGCCTGCTGAGCAACAACGAGGCCCATTGGTCCCTCGGAGTTCCTCTGTGTCTGCTGAGTCATGGGCAACACACTGCACTCTTTCTTGTCATATCTTGATTCACAGCACTCGCACAAGTTCACGAGCACCGTTCTAGCAAGTTCCAACATGCCGTGGAAGTCGAACTCATTCTTTAGACTGAGCTGCACAGAGGAAAAACACTAGGCTTCTTCTTCCATCTAAGACCTCTTACCTGAAGTTACACTGCCATCAGGAGAAACACTGCTTGCATTCTCATTGCAACTAAAGCAGAGTTTTTCCTGTAGCACTGCAGGCTTTTGAAGAGGCACGGGCCCATGGGCCTAGCTAGGGCCTTCCTTGGTGAGGCCGTTCACAAGACGCAGAACACCCTGCCTCGAGAAGTTGATTCAGGGAAGCAACCAGTGTGTACCCTGTGGTTCTTTTGACTTGTTAGAAACCACAGAGATGTATGCTGCCTGTGCCCAGGGTAATGGGGGCATGATGGTACTAGCCTTGCTTTCCATTTGGAAAGCCCCATTCTTGCTGCCGTGAAGCTCCCTGAAATTCTCTGCTGTTAACAGCTCTCTGGCCACTGTAGGCATGGGTGTGGGAAGAAAATGAGATTTCTCTGGCTACACACGGAGCTTCATTGGCCCGGTTGGGGCTCACCTTGCCATGCTCTAGAGCTAAAGGGAATCTCAACGTGAGTCCTTGCCTCGAGGTAAGGCCCTGAGTAGCCCTGCAGAAAGGGAGGCATGCAGCTCTTTCCATGAGCTCTTAGTGGAGGTTCCGCTTTATGTTAAAGGAAGCACCCTTTTCAGGACTCCTAGGCCCTTCGGGTGAGCATCATTTTTGTTCCAAGATCACTGACGCCCTCCACACCCCTGTGGGCCTGCTGAGCAGCATTGATTCCCATACGACCCTCGGAGGCCCTCTGTGTCTGCCGAGTCTCTGGCAACACACTGTACGTTACTTCAATAGAGCTATATTTCCAGAGCACTCGAACAGCATCAGAACCACATTTCTAGGCAGTCCAACATGTCCTGCAAGTTTTCGAGATTGCCCTCGTCTGAGCTGCCCTGAGAACACACTCTTCTTAGAATTTATCGAGGACCTCTTTCCTGAAGTCACTCTATTCAAGGAGAAATACAGCATCCTAACATGCTGTGTCGCTCACAGTGCAAGCAACGGGAGAACTTGCCTCGAGGTAAGGCCCTGAAATGCTATGCAGAAGCGGAGGTGTGTAGCCGTTTCCATGAGGCCGTAGTCGCCGCTCTGCAGCATTTTAACGCCAGTACGCTTTTCAGGACTCCTAGGTGCCTCGCCTGGAAACCCTATTCCCTGCAAGAAGAGCAAGTACCCTCAGGCTCCCCTGGCCCTTCTAAGCAATATCCAGGCCCGTAGCTTTCCGACTCACAGTGTGTATGCCGAGTGTAGGGCAACACAGTGCACTCTTATTGGGACATCTTGAGTAAGCCAGCACTCATACAAGGTTCACGAGCACCGTTCTAGCAAGTTCCTACATGCCGTGGAAGTCGCACTCATTCCCTGGTCTGAGCTGCACAGAGAAAAACACTAGGCTTCTCCTTCCATCCAGGACCTCCTACCTGAAGTCACCCTGCCTCCAGGAAGAAGACGACTTGCCTTCCTATTGCAACTAAAGCACAGTTTTTCCTGAAGCACTGCAGACTTTTGAAGAGGCACGGGCCCAGAGGCCTAGCTTGGGCTTTCCTTGGTGAGGCCGTTCACTAGATGCAGAACACCCTGCCTCGAGAAGTTGATTAAGGGAGGAAAACAGTGTGTACTCTGTGTCTCATTGGACTTGTTAAAAACCACAGAGATGTATGCTGCCTGTGCCCATGGAAATGGGGGCATGATGGTACTAGCCTTGCTTTCCGTTTGGAAAGCTCCAGTCTTGCCGCCGGGAAGCTCCCTGAAATTCTCTGCTGTTGACAGGCCTCTGGTCCCTCTACATTGGTGTGGGAAGAAAATGAGTTTTCTCTGGCTACACACGGAGCTTCTTTGGCCGGGGTGGGGCTCACCTTGCCATGCTCTAGAGCTAAAGGGAATCTCAACGTGAGTCCTTGCCTCGAGGTAAGGCCCTTGAGTAGCCCTGCAGAAAGGGAGGCATTCAGCTCTTTCCATTAGCTCTTAGTCGCTGTTCTCCTTTACTTTAAAGGAAGTACCCTTTTCAGGACTCCTAGGCCTCTCGGGTGAGCATCATTTTTGTTCCAAGATCCCTGAGTATCTCCACACCCCTGTAGGCCTGCTGAGCAACAACGAGGCCCATTGGTCCCTCGGAGTTCCTCTGTGTCTGCTGAGTCATGGGCAACACACTGCACTCTTTCTTGTCATATCTTGATTCACAGCACTCGCACGAGTTCACGAGCACCGTTCTAGCAAGTTCCAACATGCCGTGGAAGTCGAACTCATTCTTTAGACTGAGCTGCACAGAGGAAAAACACTAGGCTTCTTCTTCCATCTAAGACCTCTTACCTGAAGTTACACTGCCATCAGGAGAAACACTGCTTGCATTCTCATTGCAACTAAAGCAGAGTTTTTCCTGTAGCACTGCAGGCTTTTGAAGAGGCACGGGCCCATGGGCCTAGCTAGGGCCTTCCTTGGTGAGGCCGTTCACAAGACGCAGAACACCCTGCCTCGAGAAGTTGATTCAGGGAAGCAACCAGTGTGTACCCTGTGGTTCTTTTGACTTGTTAGAAACCACAGAGATGTATGCTGCCTGTGCCCAGGGTAATGGGGGCATGATGGTACTAGCCTTGCTTTCCATTTGGAAAGCCCCATTCTTGCTGCCGTGAAGCTCCCTGAAATTCTCTGCTGTTAACAGCTCTCTGGCCACTGTAGGCATGGGTGTGGGAAGAAAATGAGATTTCTCTGGCTACACACGGAGCTTCATTGGCCCGGTTGGGGCTCACCTTGCCATGCTCTAGAGCTAAAGGGAATCTCAACGTGAGTCCTTGCCTCGAGGTAAGGCCCTGAGTAGCCCTGCAGAAAGGGAGGCATGCAGCTCTTTCCATGAGCTCTTAGTGGAGGTTCCGCTTTATGTTAAAGGAAGCACCCTTTTCAGGACTCCTAGGCCCTTCGGGTGAGCATCATTTTTGTTCCAAGATCACTGACGCCCTCCACACCCCTGTGGGCCTGCTGAGCAGCATTGATTCCCATACGACCCTCGGAGGCCCTCTGTGTCTGCCGAGTCTCTGGCAACACACTGTACGTTACTTCAATAGAGCTATATTTCCAGAGCACTCGAACAGCATCAGAACCACATTTCTAGGCAGTCCAACATGTCCTGCAAGTTTTCGAGATTGCCCTCGTCTGAGCTGCCCTGAGAACACACTCTTCTTAGAATTTATCGAGGACCTCTTTCCTGAAGTCACTCTATTCAAGGAGAAATACAGCATCCTAACATGCTGTGTCGCTCACAGTGCAAGCAACGGGAGAACTTGCCTCGAGGTAAGGCCCTGAAATGCTATGCAGAAGCGGAGGTGTGTAGCCGTTTCCATGAGGCCGTAGTCGCCGCTCTGCAGCATTTTAACGCCAGTACGCTTTTCAGGACTCCTAGGTGCCTCGCCTGGAAACCCTATTCCCTGCAAGAAGAGCAAGTACCCTCAGGCTCCCCTGGCCCTTCTAAGCAATATCCAGGCCCGTAGCTTTCCGACTCACAGTGTGTATGCCGAGTGTAGGGCAACACAGTGCACTCTTATTGGGACATCTTGAGTAAGCCAGCACTCATACAAGGTTCACGAGCACCGTTCTAGCAAGTTCCTACATGCCGTGGAAGTCGCACTCATTCCCTGGTCTGAGCTGCACAGAGAAAAACACTAGGCTTCTCCTTCCATCCAGGACCTCCTACCTGAAGTCACCCTGCCTCCAGGAAGAAGACGACTTGCCTTCCTATTGCAACTAAAGCACAGTTTTTCCTGAAGCACTGCAGACTTTTGAAGAGGCACGGGCCCAGAGGCCTAGCTTGGGCTTTCCTTGGTGAGGCCGTTCACTAGATGCAGAACACCCTGCCTCGAGAAGTTGATTAAGGGAGGAAAACAGTGTGTACTCTGTGTCTCATTGGACTTGTTAAAAACCACAGAGATGTATGCTGCCTGTGCCCATGGAAATGGGGGCATGATGGTACTAGCCTTGCTTTCCGTTTGGAAAGCTCCAGTCTTGCCGCCGGGAAGCTCCCTGAAATTCTCTGCTGTTGACAGGCCTCTGGTCCCTCTACATTGGTGTGGGAAGAAAATGAGTTTTCTCTGGCTACACACGGAGCTTCTTTGGCCGGGGTGGGGCTCACCTTGCCATGCTCTAGAGCTAAAGGGAATCTCAACGTGAGTCCTTGCCTCGAGGTAAGGCCCTTGAGTAGCCCTGCAGAAAGGGAGGCATTCAGCTCTTTCCATTAGCTCTTAGTCGCTGTTCTCCTTTACTTTAAAGGAAGTACCCTTTTCAGGACTCCTAGGCCTCTCGGGTGAGCATCATTTTTGTTCCAAGATCCCTGAGTATCTCCACACCCCTGTAGGCCTGCTGAGCAACAACGAGGCCCATTGGTCCCTCGGAGTTCCTCTGTGTCTGCTGAGTCATGGGCAACACACTGCACTCTTTCTTGTCATATCTTGATTCACAGCACTCGCACGAGTTCACGAGCACCGTTCTAGCAAGTTCCAACATGCCGTGGAAGTCGAACTCATTCTTTAGACTGAGCTGCACAGAGGAAAAACACTAGGCTTCTTCTTCCATCTAAGACCTCTTACCTGAAGTTACACTGCCATCAGGAGAAACACTGCTTGCATTCTCATTGCAACTAAAGCAGAGTTTTTCCTGTAGCACTGCAGGCTTTTGAAGAGGCACGGGCCCATGGGCCTAGCTAGGGCCTTCCTTGGTGAGGCCGTTCACAAGACGCAGAACACCCTGCCTCGAGAAGTTGATTCAGGGAAGCAACCAGTGTGTACCCTGTGGTTCTTTTGACTTGTTAGAAACCACAGAGATGTATGCTGCCTGTGCCCAGGGTAATGGGGGCATGATGGTACTAGCCTTGCTTTCCATTTGGAAAGCCCCATTCTTGCTGCCGTGAAGCTCCCTGAAATTCTCTGCTGTTAACAGCTCTCTGGCCACTGTAGGCATGGGTGTGGGAAGAAAATGAGATTTCTCTGGCTACACACGGAGCTTCATTGGCCCGGTTGGGGCTCACCTTGCCATGCTCTAGAGCTAAAGGGAATCTCAACGTGAGTCCTTGCCTCGAGGTAAGGCCCTGAGTAGCCCTGCAGAAAGGGAGGCATGCAGCTCTTTCCATGAGCTCTTAGTGGAGGTTCCGCTTTATGTTAAAGGAAGCACCCTTTTCAGGACTCCTAGGCCCTTCGGGTGAGCATCATTTTTGTTCCAAGATCACTGACGCCCTCCACACCCCTGTGGGCCTGCTGAGCAGCATTGATTCCCATACGACCCTCGGAGGCCCTCTGTGTCTGCCGAGTCTCTGGCAACACACTGTACGCTACTTCAATAGAGCTATATTTCCAGAGCACTCGAACAGCATCAGAACCCCATTTCTAGGCAGTCCAACATGTCCTGCAAGTTTTCGAGATTGCCCTCGTCTGAGCTGCCCTGAGAACACACTCTTCTTAGAATTTATCGAGGACCTCTTTCCTGAAGTCACTCTATTCAAGGAGAAATACAGCATCCTAACATGCTGTGTCGCTCACAGTGCAAGCAACGGGAGAACTTGCCTCGAGGTAAGGCCCTGAAATGCTATGCAGAAGCGGAGGTGTGTAGCCGTTTCCATGAGGCCGTAGTCGCCGCTCTGCAGCATTTTAACGCCAGTACGCTTTTCAGGACTCCTAGGTGCCTCGCCTGGAAACCCTATTCCCTGCAAGAAGAGCAAGTACCCTCAGGCTCCCCTGGCCCTTCTAAGCAATATCCAGGCCCGTAGCTTTCCGACTCACAGTGTGTATGCCGAGTGTAGGGCAACACAGTGCACTCTTATTGGGACATCTTGAGTAAGCCAGCACTCATACAAGGTTCACGAGCACCGTTCTAGCAAGTTCCTACATGCCGTGGAAGTCGCACTCATTCCCTGGTCTGAGCTGCACAGAGAAAAACACTAGGCTTCTCCTTCCATCCAGGACCTCCTACCTGAAGTCACCCTGCCTCCAGGAAGAAGACGACTTGCCTTCCTATTGCAACTAAAGCACAGTTTTTCCTGAAGCACTGCAGACTTTTGAAGAGGCACGGGCCCAGAGGCCTAGCTTGGGCTTTCCTTGGTGAGGCCGTTCACTAGATGCAGAACACCCTGCCTCGAGAAGTTGATTAAGGGAGGAAAACAGTGTGTACTCTGTGTCTCATTGGACTTGTTAAAAACCACAGAGATGTATGCTGCCTGTGCCCATGGAAATGGGGGCATGATGGTACTAGCCTTGCTTTCCGTTTGGAAAGCTCCATTCTTGCCGCCGGGAAGCTCCCTGAAATTCTCTGCTGTTGACAGGCCTCTGGTCCCTCTACATTGGTGTGGGAAGAAAATGAGTTTTCTCTGGCTACACACGGAGCTTCTTTGGCCGGGGTGGGGCTCACCTTGCCATGCTCTAGAGCTAAAGGGAATCTCAACGTGAGTCCTTGCCTCGAGGTAAGGCCCTTGAGTAGCCCTGCAGAAAGGGAGGCATTCAGCTCTTTCCATTAGCTCTTAGTCGCTGTTCTCCTTTACTTTAAAGGAAGTACCCTTTTCAGGACTCCTAGGCCTCTCGGGTGAGCATCATTTTTGTTCCAAGATCCCTGAGTATCTCCACACCCCTGTAGGCCTGCTGAGCAACAACGAGGCCCATTGGTCCCTCGGAGTTCCTCTGTGTCTGCTGAGTCATGGGCAACACACTGCACTCTTTCTTGTCATATCTTGATTCACAGCACTCGCACGAGTTCACGAGCACCGTTCTAGCAAGTTCCAACATGCCGTGGAAGTCGAACTCATTCTTTAGACTGAGCTGCACAGAGGAAAAACACTAGGCTTCTTCTTCCATCTAAGACCTCTTACCTGAAGTTACACTGCCATCAGGAGAAACACTGCTTGCATTCTCATTGCAACTAAAGCAGAGTTTTTCCTGTAGCACTGCAGGCTTTTGAAGAGGCACGGGCCCATGGGCCTAGCTAGGGCCTTCCTTGGTGAGGCCGTTCACAAGACGCAGAACACCCTGCCTCGAGAAGTTGATTCAGGGAAGCAACCAGTGTGTACCCTGTGGTTCTTTTGACTTGTTAGAAACCACAGAGATGTATGCTGCCTGTGCCCAGGGTAATGGGGGCATGATGGTACTAGCCTTGCTTTCCATTTGGAAAGCCCCATTCTTGCTGCCGTGAAGCTCCCTGAAATTCTCTGCTGTTAACAGCTCTCTGGCCACTGTAGGCATGGGTGTGGGAAGAAAATGAGATTTCTCTGGCTACACACGGAGCTTCATTGGCCCGGTTGGGGCTCACCTTGCCATGCTCTAGAGCTAAAGGGAATCTCAACGTGAGTCCTTGCCTCGAGGTAAGGCCCTGAGTAGCCCTGCAGAAAGGGAGGCATGCAGCTCTTTCCATGAGCTCTTAGTGGAGGTTCCGCTTTATGTTAAAGGAAGCACCCTTTTCAGGACTCCTAGGCCCTTCGGGTGAGCATCATTTTTGTTCCAAGATCACTGACGCCCTCCACACCCCTGTGGGCCTGCTGAGCAGCATTGATTCCCATACGACCCTCGGAGGCCCTCTGTGTCTGCCGAGTCTCTGGCAACACACTGTACGTTACTTCAATAGAGCTATATTTCCAGAGCACTCGAACAGCATCAGAACCACATTTCTAGGCAGTCCAACATGTCCTGCAAGTTTTCGAGATTGCCCTCGTCTGAGCTGCCCTGAGAACACACTCTTCTTAGAATTTATCGAGGACCTCTTTCCTGAAGTCACTCTATTCAAGGAGAAATACAGCATCCTAACATGCTGTGTCGCTCACAGTGCAAGCAACGGGAGAACTTGCCTCGAGGTAAGGCCCTGAAATGCTATGCAGAAGCGGAGGTGTGTAGCCGTTTCCATGAGGCCGTAGTCGCCGCTCTGCAGCATTTTAACGCCAGTACGCTTTTCAGGACTCCTAGGTGCCTCGCCTGGAAACCCTATTCCCTGCAAGAAGAGCAAGTACCCTCAGGCTCCCCTGGCCCTTCTAAGCAATATCCAGGCCCGTAGCTTTCCGACTCACAGTGTGTATGCCGAGTGTAGGGCAACACAGTGCACTCTTATCGGGACATCTTGAGTAAGCCAGCACTCATACAAGGTTCACGAGCACCGTTCTAGCAAGTTCCTACATGCCGTGGAAGTCGCACTCATTCCCTGGTCTGAGCTGCACAGAGAAAAACACTAGGCTTCTCCTTCCATCCAGGACCTCCTACCTGAAGTCACCCTGCCTCCAGGAAGAAGACGACTTGCCTTCCTATTGCAACTAAAGCACAGTTTTTCCTGAAGCACTGCAGACTTTTGAAGAGGCACGGGCCCAGAGGCCTAGCTTGGGCTTTCCTTGGTGAGGCCGTTCACTAGATGCAGAACACCCTGCCTCGAGAAGTTGATTAAGGGAGGAAAACAGTGTGTACTCTGTGTCTCATTGGACTTGTTAAAAACCACAGAGATGTATGCTGCCTGTGCCCATGGAAATGGGGGCATGATGGTACTAGCCTTGCTTTCCGTTTGGAAAGCTCCATTCTTGCCGCCGGGAAGCTCCCTGAAATTCTCTGCTGTTGACAGGCCTCTGGTCCCTCTACATTGGTGTGGGAAGAAAATGAGTTTTCTCTGGCTACACACGGAGCTTCTTTGGCCGGGGTGGGGCTCACCTTGCCATGCTCTAGAGCTAAAGGGAATCTCAACGTGAGTCCTTGCCTCGAGGTAAGGCCCTTGAGTAGCCCTGCAGAAAGGGAGGCATTCAGCTCTTTCCATTAGCTCTTAGTCGCTGTTCTCCTTTACTTTAAAGGAAGTACCCTTTTCAGGACTCCTAGGCCTCTCGGGTGAGCATCATTTTTGTTCCAAGATCCCTGAGTATCTCCACACCCCTGTAGGCCTGCTGAGCAACAACGAGGCCCATTGGTCCCTCGGAGTTCCTCTGTGTCTGCTGAGTCATGGGCAACACACTGCACTCTTTCTTGTCATATCTTGATTCACAGCACTCGCACGAGTTCACGAGCACCGTTCTAGCAAGTTCCAACATGCCGTGGAAGTCGAACTCATTCTTTAGACTGAGCTGCACAGAGGAAAAACACTAGGCTTCTTCTTCCATCTAAGACCTCTTACCTGAAGTTACACTGCCATCAGGAGAAACACTGCTTGCATTCTCATTGCAACTAAAGCAGAGTTTTTCCTGTAGCACTGCAGGCTTTTGAAGAGGCACGGGCCCATGGGCCTAGCTAGGGCCTTCCTTGGTGAGGCCGTTCACAAGACGCAGAACACCCTGCCTCGAGAAGTTGATTCAGGGAAGCAACCAGTGTGTACCCTGTGGTTCTTTTGACTTGTTAGAAACCACAGAGATGTATGCTGCCTGTGCCCAGGGTAATGGGGGCATGATGGTACTAGCCTTGCTTTCCATTTGGAAAGCCCCATTCTTGCTGCCGTGAAGCTCCCTGAAATTCTCTGCTGTTAACAGCTCTCTGGCCACTGTAGGCATGGGTGTGGGAAGAAAATGAGATTTCTCTGGCTACACACGGAGCTTCATTGGCCCGGTTGGGGCTCACCTTGCCATGCTCTAGAGCTAAAGGGAATCTCAACGTGAGTCCTTGCCTCGAGGTAAGGCCCTGAGTAGCCCTGCAGAAAGGGAGGCATGCAGCTCTTTCCATGAGCTCTTAGTGGAGGTTCCGCTTTATGTTAAAGGAAG
This sequence comes from Balaenoptera borealis, assembly GCF_965194805.1. Lineage (NCBI taxonomy): Eukaryota > Metazoa > Chordata > Mammalia > Artiodactyla > Balaenopteridae > Balaenoptera > Balaenoptera borealis. Next base: position 6,391 of record NW_028121728.1, on the reverse strand, counting down.
CACCCTTTTCAGGACTCCTAGGCCCTTCGGGTGAGCATCATTTTTGTTCCAAGATCACTGACGCCCTCCACACCCCTGTGGGCCTGCTGAGCAGCATTGATTCCCATACGACCCTCGGAGGCCCTCTGTGTCTGCCGAGTCTCTGGCAACACACTGTACGTTACTTCAATAGAGCTATATTTCCAGAGCACTCGAACAGCATCAGAACCACATTTCTAGGCAGTCCAACATGTCCTGCAAGTTTTCGAGATTGCCCTCGTCTGAGCTGCCCTGAGAACACACTCTTCTTAGAATTTATCGAGGACCTCTTTCCTGAAGTCACTCTATTCAAGGAGAAATACAGCATCCTAACATGCTGTGTCGCTCACAGTGCAAGCAACGGGAGAACTTGCCTCGAGGTAAGGCCCTGAAATGCTATGCAGAAGCGGAGGTGTGTAGCCGTTTCCATGAGGCCGTAGTCGCCGCTCTGCAGCATTTTAACGCCAGTACGCTTTTCAGGACTCCTAGGTGCCTCGCCTGGAAACCCTATTCCCTGCAAGAAGAGCAAGTACCCTCAGGCTCCCCTGGCCCTTCTAAGCAATATCCAGGCCCGTAGCTTTCCGACTCACAGTGTGTATGCCGAGTGTAGGGCAACACAGTGCACTCTTATCGGGACATCTTGAGTAAGCCAGCACTCATACAAGGTTCACGAGCACCGTTCTAGCAAGTTCCTACATGCCGTGGAAGTCGCACTCATTCCCTGGTCTGAGCTGCACAGAGAAAAACACTAGGCTTCTCCTTCCATCCAGGACCTCCTACCTGAAGTCACCCTGCCTCCAGGAAGAAGACGACTTGCCTTCCTATTGCAACTAAAGCACAGTTTTTCCTGAAGCACTGCAGACTTTTGAAGAGGCACGGGCCCAGAGGCCTAGCTTGGGCTTTCCTTGGTGAGGCCGTTCACTAGATGCAGAACACCCTGCCTCGAGAAGTTGATTAAGGGAGGAAAACAGTGTGTACTCTGTGTCTCATTGGACTTGTTAAAAACCACAGAGATGTATGCTGCCTGTGCCCATGGAAATGGGGGCATGATGGTACTAGCCTTGCTTTCCGTTTGGAAAGCTCCATTCTTGCCGCCGGGAAGCTCCCTGAAATTCTCTGCTGTTGACAGGCCTCTGGTCCCTCTACATTGGTGTGGGAAGAAAATGAGTTTTCTCTGGCTACACACGGAGCTTCTTTGGCCGGGGTGGGGCTCACCTTGCCATGCTCTAGAGCTAAAGGGAATCTCAACGTGAGTCCTTGCCTCGAGGTAAGGCCCTTGAGTAGCCCTGCAGAAAGGGAGGCATTCAGCTCTTTCCATTAGCTCTTAGTCGCTGTTCTCCTTTACTTTAAAGGAAGTACCCTTTTCAGGACTCCTAGGCCTCTCGGGTGAGCATCATTTTTGTTCCAAGATCCCTGAGTATCTCCACACCCCTGTAGGCCTGCTGAGCAACAACGAGGCCCATTGGTCCCTCGGAGTTCCTCTGTGTCTGCTGAGTCATGGGCAACACACTGCACTCTTTCTTGTCATATCTTGATTCACAGCACTCGCACGAGTTCACGAGCACCGTTCTAGCAAGTTCCAACATGCCGTGGAAGTCGAACTCATTCTTTAGACTGAGCTGCACAGAGGAAAAACACTAGGCTTCTTCTTCCATCTAAGACCTCTTACCTGAAGTTACACTGCCATCAGGAGAAACACTGCTTGCATTCTCATTGCAACTAAAGCAGAGTTTTTCCTGTAGCACTGCAGGCTTTTGAAGAGGCACGGGCCCATGGGCCTAGCTAGGGCCTTCCTTGGTGAGGCCGTTCACAAGACGCAGAACACCCTGCCTCGAGAAGTTGATTCAGGGAAGCAACCAGTGTGTACCCTGTGGTTCTTTTGACTTGTTAGAAACCACAGAGATGTATGCTGCCTGTGCCCAGGGTAATGGGGGCATGATGGTACTAGCCTTGCTTTCCATTTGGAAAGCCCCATTCTTGCTGCCGTGAAGCTCCCTGAAATTCTCTGCTGTTAACAGCTCTCTGGCCACTGTAGGCATGGGTGTGGGAAGAAAATGAGATTTCTCTGGCTACACACGGAGCTTCATTGGCCCGGTTGGGGCTCACCTTGCCATGCTCTAGAGCTAAAGGGAATCTCAACGTGAGTCCTTGCCTCGAGGTAAGGCCCTGAGTAGCCCTGCAGAAAGGGAGGCATGCAGCTCTTTCCATGAGCTCTTAGTGGAGGTTCCGCTTTATGTTAAAGGAAGCACCCTTTTCAGGACTCCTAGGCCCTTCGGGTGAGCATCATTTTTGTTCCAAGATCACTGACGCCCTCCACACCCCTGTGGGCCTGCTGAGCAGCATTGATTCCCATACGACCCTCGGAGGCCCTCTGTGTCTGCCGAGTCTCTGGCAACACACTGTACGTTACTTCAATAGAGCTATATTTCCAGAGCACTCGAACAGCATCAGAACCACATTTCTAGGCAGTCCAACATGTCCTGCAAGTTTTCGAGATTGCCCTCGTCTGAGCTGCCCTGAGAACACACTCTTCTTAGAATTTATCGAGGACCTCTTTCCTGAAGTCACTCTATTCAAGGAGAAATACAGCATCCTAACATGCTGTGTCGCTCACAGTGCAAGCAACGGGAGAACTTGCCTCGAGGTAAGGCCCTGAAATGCTATGCAGAAGCGGAGGTGTGTAGCCGTTTCCATGAGGCCGTAGTCGCCGCTCTGCAGCATTTTAACGCCAGTACGCTTTTCAGGACTCCTAGGTGCCTCGCCTGGAAACCCTATTCCCTGCAAGAAGAGCAAGTACCCTCAGGCTCCCCTGGCCCTTCTAAGCAATATCCAGGCCCGTAGCTTTCCGACTCACAGTGTGTATGCCGAGTGTAGGGCAACACAGTGCACTCTTATCGGGACATCTTGAGTAAGCCAGCACTCATACAAGGTTCACGAGCACCGTTCTAGCAAGTTCCTACATGCCGTGGAAGTCGCACTCATTCCCTGGTCTGAGCTGCACAGAGAAAAACACTAGGCTTCTCCTTCCATCCAGGACCTCCTACCTGAAGTCACCCTGCCTCCAGGAAGAAGACGACTTGCCTTCCTATTGCAACTAAAGCACAGTTTTTCCTGAAGCACTGCAGACTTTTGAAGAGGCACGGGCCCAGAGGCCTAGCTTGGGCTTTCCTTGGTGAGGCCGTTCACTAGATGCAGAACACCCTGCCTCGAGAAGTTGATTAAGGGAGGAAAACAGTGTGTACTCTGTGTCTCATTGGACTTGTTAAAAACCACAGAGATGTATGCTGCCTGTGCCCATGGAAATGGGGGCATGATGGTACTAGCCTTGCTTTCCGTTTGGAAAGCTCCATTCTTGCCGCCGGGAAGCTCCCTGAAATTCTCTGCTGTTGACAGGCCTCTGGTCCCTCTACATTGGTGTGGGAAGAAAATGAGTTTTCTCTGGCTACACACGGAGCTTCTTTGGCCGGGGTGGGGCTCACCTTGCCATGCTCTAGAGCTAAAGGGAATCTCAACGTGAGTCCTTGCCTCGAGGTAAGGCCCTTGAGTAGCCCTGCAGAAAGGGAGGCATTCAGCTCTTTCCATTAGCTCTTAGTCGCTGTTCTCCTTTACTTTAAAGGAAGTACCCTTTTCAGGACTCCTAGGCCTCTCGGGTGAGCATCATTTTTGTTCCAAGATCCCTGAGTATCTCCACACCCCTGTAGGCCTGCTGAGCAACAACGAGGCCCATTGGTCCCTCGGAGTTCCTCTGTGTCTGCTGAGTCATGGGCAACACACTGCACTCTTTCTTGTCATATCTTGATTCACAGCACTCGCACGAGTTCACGAGCACCGTTCTAGCAAGTTCCAACATGCCGTGGAAGTCGAACTCATTCTTTAGACTGAGCTGCACAGAGGAAAAACACTAGGCTTCTTCTTCCATCTAAGACCTCTTACCTGAAGTTACACTGCCATCAGGAGAAACACTGCTTGCATTCTCATTGCAACTAAAGCAGAGTTTTTCCTGTAGCACTGCAGGCTTTTGAAGAGGCACGGGCCCATGGGCCTAGCTAGGGCCTTCCTTGGTGAGGCCGTTCACAAGACGCAGAACACCCTGCCTCGAGAAGTTGATTCAGGGAAGCAACCAGTGTGTACCCTGTGGTTCTTTTGACTTGTTAGAAACCACAGAGATGTATGCTGCCTGTGCCCAGGGTAATGGGGGCATGATGGTACTAGCCTTGCTTTCCATTTGGAAAGCCCCATTCTTGCTGCCGTGAAGCTCCCTGAAATTCTCTGCTGTTAACAGCTCTCTGGCCACTGTAGGCATGGGTGTGGGAAGAAAATGAGATTTCTCTGGCTACACACGGAGCTTCATTGGCCCGGTTGGGGCTCACCTTGCCATGCTCTAGAGCTAAAGGGAATCTCAACGTGAGTCCTTGCCTCGAGGTAAGGCCCTGAGTAGCCCTGCAGAAAGGGAGGCATGCAGCTCTTTCCATGAGCTCTTAGTGGAGGTTCCGCTTTATGTTAAAGGAAGCACCCTTTTCAGGACTCCTAGGCCCTTCGGGTGAGCATCATTTTTGTTCCAAGATCACTGACGCCCTCCACACCCCTGTGGGCCTGCTGAGCAGCATTGATTCCCATACGACCCTCGGAGGCCCTCTGTGTCTGCCGAGTCTCTGGCAACACACTGTACGTTACTTCAATAGAGCTATATTTCCAGAGCACTCGAACAGCATCAGAACCACATTTCTAGGCAGTCCAACATGTCCTGCAAGTTTTCGAGATTGCCCTCGTCTGAGCTGCCCTGAGAACACACTCTTCTTAGAATTTATCGAGGACCTCTTTCCTGAAGTCACTCTATTCAAGGAGAAATACAGCATCCTAACATGCTGTGTCGCTCACAGTGCAAGCAACGGGAGAACTTGCCTCGAGGTAAGGCCCTGAAATGCTATGCAGAAGCGGAGGTGTGTAGCCGTTTCCATGAGGCCGTAGTCGCCGCTCTGCAGCATTTTAACGCCAGTACGCTTTTCAGGACTCCTAGGTGCCTCGCCTGGAAACCCTATTCCCTGCAAGAAGAGCAAGTACCCTCAGGCTCCCCTGGCCCTTCTAAGCAATATCCAGGCCCGTAGCTTTCCGACTCACAGTGTGTATGCCGAGTGTAGGGCAACACAGTGCACTCTTATCGGGACATCTTGAGTAAGCCAGCACTCATACAAGGTTCACGAGCACCGTTCTAGCAAGTTCCTACATGCCGTGGAAGTCGCACTCATTCCCTGGTCTGAGCTGCACAGAGAAAAACACTAGGCTTCTCCTTCCATCCAGGACCTCCTACCTGAAGTCACCCTGCCTCCAGGAAGAAGACGACTTGCCTTCCTATTGCAACTAAAGCACAGTTTTTCCTGAAGCACTGCAGACTTTTGAAGAGGCACGGGCCCAGAGGCCTAGCTTGGGCTTTCCTTGGTGAGGCCGTTCACTAGATGCAGAACACCCTGCCTCGAGAAGTTGATTAAGGGAGGAAAACAGTGTGTACTCTGTGTCTCATTGGACTTGTTAAAAACCACAGAGATGTATGCTGCCTGTGCCCATGGAAATGGGGGCATGATGGTACTAGCCTTGCTTTCCGTTTGGAAAGCTCCATTCTTGCCGCCGGGAAGCTCCCTGAAATTCTCTGCTGTTGACAGGCCTCTGGTCCCTCTACATTGGTGTGGGAAGAAAATGAGTTTTCTCTGGCTACACACGGAGCTTCTTTGGCCGGGGTGGGGCTCACCTTGCCATGCTCTAGAGCTAAAGGGAATCTCAACGTGAGTCCTTGCCTCGAGGTAAGGCCCTTGAGTAGCCCTGCAGAAAGGGAGGCATTCAGCTCTTTCCATTAGCTCTTAGTCGCTGTTCTCCTTTACTTTAAAGGAAGTACCCTTTTCAGGACTCCTAGGCCTCTCGGGTGAGCATCATTTTTGTTCCAAGATCCCTGAGTATCTCCACACCCCTGTAGGCCTGCTGAGCAACAACGAGGCCCATTGGTCCCTCGGAGTTCCTCTGTGTCTGCTGAGTCATGGGCAACACACTGCACTCTTTCTTGTCATATCTTGATTCACAGCACTCGCACGAGTTCACGAGCACCGTTCTAGCAAGTTCCAACATGCCGTGGAAGTCGAACTCATTCTTTAGACTGAGCTGCACAGAGGAAAAACACTAGGCTTCTTCTTCCATCTAAGACCTCTTACCTGAAGTTACACTGCCATCAGGAGAAACACTGCTTGCATTCTCATTGCAACTAAAGCAGAGTTTTTCCTGTAGCACTGCAGGCTTTTGAAGAGGCACGGGCCCATGGGCCTAGCTAGGGCCTTCCTTGGTGAGGCCGTTCACAAGACGCAGAACACCCTGCCTCGAGAAGTTGATT
>NW_028121729.1:0-29008 GCF_965194805.1 Balaenoptera borealis | reverse complement strand
TCTTCCTGTGTATTGGATCATCACATCAACATTCAAATATGCTCTAGAATCTCTTACCTCAAATAGAAAAAAAAAAAAAAAAGACAGTAAAAATATTAGTTAGATCTCTGAAATAAATGTCTGGTCCAGAAAATAACTTAATGATATGAATTCTGGCACAGACATCACCTTCTTAAGTCCAGAGAAATGTCTTTCTTTGATTTTTTCCTCCTCTAACACATTACTGTGCATTGTCTTATTGGAACAAGCTACTAAATCTCTCCAACCCTTCAACGTGTCATTGAATTCATATTCTGCAACTTCCTGTCCCAATAATGTTAATCTCACCATTTCTTTTATCCCTTGTTTGATTATATAGAAAGTAAAGATAATATCTGTAGCAGACATAAGTGGTTGCCTACCTCACTTTCAATCTCCCTACTTGGTTATTTTGTTCATGTTTTTAATTCTCTCCCATAGGACTCACTGTTAAATCCTGCGTACTCTAAGCTGATCATTAAAATCTTTTTCTCTTTGCCAGTGATAGATCTAGGGATGATTATGAAACTTTGATCCTACCCTAAAGATAAAAAATATATTTTAATCATGGTTAAATTTGTATTCATCTTCATTTACATTTGGAGAAGTCTGCTGGAAAGAGTCTGGGGAAAGTTTCCCCTTTAAAAAAGAAAACTCACACAAGAAGAGTTACCCACATTTTCTACTACACGTTCTCATGTTTACACACAGAGTCATAACCATTTTACTCTCATGAAGGGAGGAAGGCTGAGAACAAAGGTGCTGAGGAGGGCAGGTCAGAAAATAACGCAAAAAGCTGGGTTCTTGATGACATCATTCAGCCACTGAATTAAACAACCCTGGGGGTGCCTGACCTTTAGAGTCTTTGCTATATGAGGTAATAAATTTTTCTTACTGAATTGGGATTTTCTATTTTTTTCAGGCAAAAGAATCTTATATAGTGTAGTACTTACCCACAAGTCTGGTGAGATGATTTAATAAGTTAATTCACATATACCACATAGCAGAGAGCTTGGGACATAAAATACTTAAAAATGGAAATTATTACAATTGAATTTTCCCCTCTTCCTCTCCTTCTTCTCCTTCTTCTTCTCATAGTATTAGTATTAGTAATAATTAGTACTGTTTTATTTTACGATTTCATGCGGTCTAAGTAAATTTAATTTCCCCAATAGCAGTACCATGCATCTTTATGAAAGAAAACAAGAAACAATATCCAGCAATTAGATAAACACATAACATTTTCTGTAGTTTAAGAATCATCTTTTGGCTTACAAGATTTTCAGATGTAGGGGATTTTAAATGCCTACTCCGTTCTTCATTACCTGCTGAGTTATCCATGACCTAAATATATGCCTCATCCTTATATTTTTATCGTTAGACTCATATGCCTCCTTCAGGGGTGATGCATTCTACTCAATAATGACAGATAATGATATAAAATTTAAGCAAATAGTAATGTTATAAATGGACCTTAATCATTTCAAATCTTATGTTTCTCACTCAGAAAGGACCAAGCTTTCCAAAATAGTAGTGGACCAGATGGAAGAAATGTAATATTCAAAGGCAAATCTATATATGTTACTTCAGATATATCAAGTAAAGGTAAAAATGGGTATTTGTTTCTAAAGAGAGATAAAAGACCTTGCTAATTTTCATTAAGTACTTAGTCTTAATGAATTTCACTTAAATCCTAAGTAATTTTTAAATAGATCTTTATTGGAGTATACTTGCTTCACAATACTGTGTTAGTTTCTGCTGTACAACAAAGTGAATCAGCCATATGCATACATATATCCCCATATCCCTCTTGAGCCTCCCTCCCATCCTCCCTATCCCACCCCTCTAGGTCATCGCAAAGCACCGAGCTGATCTCCCTGTGCTGTGCTGCTTCTTCCCGCTAGCTAACTGTTTTACATTTGGTAATGTATGTATGTCAATGCTACTCTCAGTTCGCCCCAGCTTTCCCTTCCCACCCAATATCCTCAAGTCCATTCTCTATGTCTACATCTTTATTCCTGCCCTGCCACTAGGTTCATCAGTACCATTTTTTTTTTTTTTAGATTGCATATATGGAATCTATTCCATATATATGCGTTAGCATACGTATTTGTTTTTCTTTTTCTGACTTACTTCACTCTGTATGACAGACTCTAGGTCCATCCACCTCACTACAAATAACTCAGTTTCGTTTCTTTTTATGACTGAGTAATATTCCATTGTATATAGGTGCCACATCTTCTTTATCCATCTAGGTTAGTTCTATGTCCTGGTTATTGTAAATAGTGCTGCAGTGAACACTGTGGTACATGTCTCTTTTTTGAATTATGCTTTTCTCAGGGTATATGCCCAGTAGTGGGATTGCTGGGTCATATGGTAGTTGTAGTTTTAGTTTTTTAAGGAACCTCCACACTGTTCTCCATAGTTGTATCAACGTACATTCCCACCAACAGTGCAGGAGGGTTCCCTTTTCACCACACCCTTTCCAGCATTTATTGTTTCTAGATTTTTTGATAATGGCCATTCTGACCGGTGTGAGGTATCACCTCACTGTAGTTTTGACTTGCATTTCTCTAATAATTAGTGATGTTGAGCATCTTTTTGTGTGCCTCTTGGCCATCTGTATGTCTTCTGGGACCTAATTAAACTTAAAAGCTTTTGCACAGCAAAGGAAACCATAAATAAGATGAAAAGACAACCCTCAGAATGGGAGAAAATATTTGCCAGTGAAACAATAGATAAAGGATCAATCTCCTAAATATACAAACAGCTCGTGCAGCTCAATATCAAAAAAAACAAACAATCCAATTAAAAAATGGGCGGAAGACGTAAATAGACATTTCACCAAAGACATAAGTAATTTTTTGATTGACTTGAATGCCAGCTTTATATTCAGAGTGGTCAAGTTCAAATAATTTTTGGGAGAACTGAGCACACATGCAACAAAATGTGAGGACATTAATCGAAATTTAAGGACTATAAACTTTCCAAATAACTCTAACATAAAATCAGTGAAAAAATTTAAGCAATATATAATAGTGACATAACTGTTGCTTCAGTCTTCTTGTAAATTAAATATAAATAACACCGATAAGTAAATTTTCTTATATGGGTTTAATAAAAAATGGTTCTTGAAAATTAAAAAAGAGAAAAATTAAGTACATAATTACATTGGAGTCAAAGTACATTTTATTGTTGTTGTTGTGATAACAGTTGCTAATTTTCAACAATACAGGACTTGTTGCCTAACTATAATTTTCTTTGTTCCAAATAGATTTTTCAAAGCAAAAATATGACATAAATTTTGCCCATAAGATGATTAGACAAAACTGGCATTGGGATGGAAAATCATGTGTTTCAAGACCCTTCACACCAAGAGATATTTAGGCATTATTACTTAGATTAATTGAGCTTTTATTAAAGCTAATTTTCTAGTATTCACACTTCAAAATACAGATGGAAATAAAATATATAGTTCTCAATTTGGCAGGAGTGTACTATACAATTTATAATAAAGTTGATTTATATTAATTGCTAGAAAATTTATGGGCAACAGATTTATTTTAATGGAGTCATTTATTGTCCTAATTTGTTTTATTGATATTAGGATCCGGACATCTTGCTGTTTTAAAAGGATACTCAAGCACAGGGAGATCAGCTCCGTGCTTTGTGACCACCTAGAGGGGTGGGATAGGGACGGGGGAAGGGAGAGGCAAGAGGGAGGGCATCTGGGGCTATATGTATATGTATAGCTGATTCACTTTGATATACAGCAGAAACTAACACAACACTGTAAAGGAATTATACTCCAATAAAGATGTTAAAAAAAAAAAAGTTAACAAACAGCAAATTAAAAATGGATGATTTTTTAATCCATTTACAATCAATTAAATAGTACATTTTGTTTTCTTTTCTTTTTTCTCCTTATGATTGTTGTTTTTCATTGTCGCCCCTATGTCCTTATGCTAATAAATAAAGTTGGTTTCTGCTAAATACAGTATTGAAAATCAAGAAGGAAATACACTATTCTCTTATTCTCCTTTAATTTGAAAATATGTGTATTGGCACCACTATATTGCTTTCAGTTAACGTTAATTTGTGTGTACTTTACATTTTTTTATCAGTCTTGCTAAGGGTTTCTCTTAGTTTCCTGTTGCTGCTGTAACAAATTAACACAATCTTAGTGACTTAAAACACCACAAATTTATTATTTTACAGTTCTGGAGATCACAGTTCAAAATAGGTCCAACTAAGCTACAGTTAAAATGTTTACAGGACCCCATTCCTTCTGCACATTCTGGGAATCCATTTTCTTGCCTTTCTCAGCTTCTAGAGGCTCTCCCCAATCCTCAGCTACTGGCCCCCTTCCATACTTACAGCCTGAAATGAAATCATTCTCACTTTGCTTCCACTGTCACATCTCCTTTTCTGACTCCGACACTTCTGCTTCCCTCGTCTACTCTTTTTCAAAATAAGGACCTTTGTGATTACACTGGCTCACCAGGGTAATTCAGGAAACGCTATGGAGATCCTAACTTAACTGCATCTGCAATGTCTCTTTGCCATGTAAGGGAACATATTCCCAGGTTCTGGGAAATAACACTTTTACAACTTGGGAGGGGGTATTATTCTACTACTACAGAGTTTATCAATTTTATTAAACTTTCAAAGATTAAAGCTTATGGCTTTGTTATTTTTCTCTATTTTATATCTTTGATCTTTGTTCTCATCATTCTACTTTTTATCCTTCTTCTTCCTCTGGGTTTTAAATTTTCCTTTTTCCTTTTTAGAATCTTGAGATGGAGGCTTAGCTTATTGATTTTTTAAACTTTCATATTTAAATGATAAAGTATATCCAAAGACTGTTTTGCCTCAATCATATAAGTTTTGATAAGGGAAATTTCTATTTCCATACTGTCAATAATATATTTTAAATTCCCATTGCATTTTTTTAAAGAAGTGTTAATTTAGACACGTACTGCTAATTCTCAAACACATAAGATTATCTCATTATTCTTCGCGAAAACATTTATTCATTTATGTATGTTCACAGAACATATGATCCTTTGTGACTTATTGAGACTTGTTTTATAGCCCCAAAGACTATGTATTTTAGCTGCCAGATGTAGTATTCTATAAATTTCTGTTAGGTAAGTTAGATAATAATATAGTTTAAAACTTTTATATCTAGAACAGATATAGCAGAGGAGAAGGGGTTGAGAGGTGGGCAAAATGGGTAAAAGGGATCGACTCTGTGGTGATGGATGATAACTACACTTTTGATGATGATCCCGTTGTGTATTGAATTACAGTGTTGCACACCGGAAACTTTTATAATGGTATACATCAATTTTACTTCAATAAAAAATAAAGCTTTTATAGCATTACTGATTTTTTTGTTTTTAATTATGAGAAAATCCTATTTGAAATAGCTGTGGTTCATTGTATATTTTTCTGTAGCTCCTGTTAATTCTGTCAATGTTTTAAATGTATGTTGCTTTGTGTTATTACTGGTTATTTTCTAAATTCAGCTTTTTAATCTTTCACTTTTCAAAGTGACTTAAATTATGCCCATTAGCCATTATTGTAAGTAAAATACCATGTATTGTTGTTTTGTCCTTTGTACTTTAGTTGTCACTCATTCTCCTTCTATTATGTGTTATGTATCCGCAGTGTAGTTTTTTCTTTAAAGAGTTAGTAACTATTTAATATATTTTATAAATATTATTTTATAGTTAAATTCACAATTTCCCTTTCCGGTGATCTTCATTTCTTCCTGCAGATACGTACATCAGTAAATTTGTGCTCATTTTTGTTTGTTTGTTTTGGTTTGGTTTGGTTTTCTTTGTCTTATCTGAAGCGCTATCAACAGTATTCCTTGCAGTCTGGTTCAGCTAGCAACAAATTCTGCCTGTTCTTGTTTATTTGAAAATTTCATTATTTAACCTTAATTTGGGGACAAAATTATTAGTAGATATAAAATTTGGGGGTTACACATTTTTCCTATAATTTCATTAAATATATGATTTTATTATCTCTGGCTTCACTTGTTTCTGATGATGTTAGCTCTCATTCTTCTTATTGTTGTGCCAGAATATAATGTATCTTTTTATTTTCTGGTTAAATATTATTTTCATTTATGATGTTTGACTATGATGTGACTTTCTTTGAATGTATTCTATTTGTGTCTTGCAGAATTTTTTAAAAATAAGTTTTTGTTTTTAGAAAAGATTTTAGATTTATAGAAAAATTGAAAGGGTAATACAGAGAGTTCCCATATACCCAGCCCCGAGTTACATTCTGCACCCATCCTGGATTCCCCTGACCTCTTAAATGATTTTTTTAAATTTGTTTATATTAATATTTACTATTTGAGCTGTAAAGCTCTATGGAATTTTACAAATGCTTAGTGTCATGTATCTGCAATGAAAGTATACAGCATTGTTTTGAAACGCTGAACATATTCCCTGTGTTTCATCATCATTTCTAGCCCTTCTTTAATCTACTGGCCATTACTGATTTACCATGCCTATAGGTTCTGTCATTTCCAGATGTCATATAAGTGGAATAATTCAGTATGTAGACTTTTGCTACTGGCTTCTTTCATTTTACCCTATACATTTAATATTCATCCATATCCTTTCATGGCATTTTAGTTCATTTATTTTTCTTCATTGAATAATATTGCACTGTTTGAATGTACCACATTTTGTTTATCCATTCATCTATTTCTCTCTTGATTGTCTTTGTCCCTTGTGAAATACCAGTTGACTGCATTTCTGTGCATCTCCTTCTGGGCTGTTTATATGGTTTAATTGATCTATGTGTCTATTCTTGAGCCAATATCATGCTCTCTTGATTACTGTAGCTTTATAGTAATTCTTGAAATCAGGAATTGTTAGCACTACAGCTATGCTGTTAATCTTCTATTATTGTTTTGGCAATTTTAGGTCTTTCTCCTTTCCACATTAACTTGATATTAGTGTGTCAATATCAAGAAAATAGCTCACTGGAATTTTGATTGGAATTGCATGGAATATATAGATACAGTTAAGAAGAATAAACATCTTAATAATATTGATTTTTCCAGTCAGTATACACAGAATAACTCTTGATTTATTTAATCTTTGGTTTCTTTTATCAGCATTTTATAGTTTTGCACATATAGTTCCTATACATATTTTGTTAGATTTATATTTAAGTACTTCATCTTTATGGTACAATATACATGGTATGTTTTTTTTTGTTTTTAATATTAACTAGAAATTTATTTTATTTATTTATTTTATTTATTTTTGGCTGTGGTGGGTTTTTGTTTCTGTGCGAGGGCTTTCTCTAGTTGCGGCAAGCGGGGGCCACTCTTCATCGCGGTGCGCGGGCCTCTCACTATCGCGGCCTCTCTTGTTGCAGGGCACAGGCTCCAGACGCGCAGGCTCAGTAGTTGTGGCTCACGGGCCCAGTTGCTCCGCGGCACGTGGGATCTTCCCAGACCAGGGCTCGAACCCGTGTCCCCTGCATTGGCAGGCAGATTCTCAACCACTGCACCACCAGGGAAGCCCAACATGGTATGTTTTAATTTCAAATTTCATTGACTTATTAAATGTATGTGTGTTTATATTTATATGTACGGTATATATACAAAATACATATATATGTATGTATAGCATATACACAAGAATATATACTAAACCATGAATCCTGTGACCTTGTTATAGTCCTTTATTATTTCCATAATTTTCCAAAATTGTATTTTTCTGCAGAGACAATCATGTCTTCTGCAAGTATAGACAGCTTTATTTAATCCTTTCCAAGCCAAATACTTTCTCTTTTTTTTTCTTTCTTGTTTTAATGTACTAGCTAAAAATCTCAGTAAAACGGAGAGTAGGAAGAGTAAAAGAGAATATCTTTCGTTTTTTCTGGATTTTAGTGAGAAAGTTTTCAACTTCTTAACATGATATATAAATATTTTTATTTCACGTAATGCTTGTGTCTGGTTTTGGTATTATTGTAATGCTGACCTCATAGAATGAGTTTCCTCAGCTTCTGTTTTCTGGAAGGGAATGTGGTAATTGGCACCATTTCTTTTGATTTGGTAAAATTCACCGGTGACTATCTGAACTGAAGGTTTCTTTTTTGGAAGGTTTTTGATTATTGATACAATTTTTTTTTAATAGATATGGGCCTGATCAGATGACCTGTCTCTCCTTGTGTAAGTTTTAAGCATTTGTGTCTGTGAAGAAATCATTCTGTTTCATCTAAATTATAGAGTTCTGCTTGTTGTTCTTTACTGCCTTTTTAACATTCATGAAACAGGTCAGGATGACGTCTCTTTAATTTCTGATATTGGTAATTATTTTTTCTTTTCTTTTCTTTTTCTGTTAACCTGGCTAGAGGTTTATCAGTTTTGCTGGTCTTTTCAAAGAAGTTTTTGGTTTGATTGATTTTCTCTACTAAAGTTTTCAGTTTCAATAACTTATGCTCACATATGTATTATTTCTTTTTACTTTCTGCTTACACTAATATTAAATTGTTCTTCATTCTCTAGTTTCCTGAGGTGGAGCTCAGATTACTGATTATAGATCTTTCTTCTTTCTGAATATATGCACTTAATTTTCCTCTCAGCACTGCTTTCTCTGTATCTACAATTTTTTTTAAATTTTTATTTCTATATAATTGCTTTTTAAAATTCCTCTTGAGACTCTTCTCTGTGATCCACATGAGCTTGAGAAAAATGTATATTTTATTGTTGTTGAGTGGAGTATTCTATAAATGCCAATTATATTAGTTTGATTGCTATTACTGTCCAGGTCAAGTCTATCCTTACTGATTCTGTACCTACTTGATCTATCAGTTTTTGCTTCACATATATTGAAAGCTTGATGTCAGATTCCACAACTTTAGGAGTTTTATGTCTTTTTGGAGAATTGATACTTTTATTAATATGTAATGTCCCACCTTTTCCTTGGTATTTTTAATTAAAAAAATTTTTTTTTTAACATCTTTTTTTTTTTTAAACATCTTTATTGAAGTATAATTGCCTTACAATAGTGTGTTAGCTTCTGCTTTATAACAAAGTGAATCAGTTATACATATACAATATGTTCCCATTTCTCTTCCCTCTTGCATCTCCCTCCCTCCCACCCTCCCCATCCCACCCCTCTAGGTGGTCACAAAGCACCGAGCTGATCTCCCTGTGCTATGCGGCTGCTTCCCACCAGCTATCTATTTTACATTTGGTAGTGTCTATATGTCAATGACACTCTCTCACTTCGTCTCAGCTTACCCCCACTGGAATCGTTTTGACCCAGAAAGAATGTCACCAATAAACAGTCTCAGTGTGAAACAAGATAGAGAACAACCCCTCAGGGAGCTCACTGTAAGGCTGGAGGCAAGGCCCCTCCTACACTTTTCTTCACTCCCACATGGAGCAAAAGACTCAGTTATGTGTTTAGTCCAAATCTTGTAAAGCAGCACTGGCTGTAGGGGCTAACCCTGCCCTTTGTTTCCAGGTGTCCCAAGCTGATTCTTAAATCAGCCTTGTTGAAATTAATATGCCTACTCCAAAGTTTTTAGTTTAGTATTAACTTAATATGCCTTTCGTATTCCCTTTACATTTTTTGAATTATTGGAATTTATTTTTAGAATAGTTTTGAGCTTGCAGAAAACTTGAGCAGCATGTTCAGAGTTCCCATATACTCCCCCTCCCACTCCTTCCCTTGCCCTCATTATTAACATCTTGCCTTGGTGTGGTAAGCACGTTAAAATTGAACCTACATTGATACATTGTTATAAAATAAAGTCAGTTATTTTAAGGGCTCACATTCTTTGTGATCTACAGTTCTGTGGGTTTTGTCAAAGGCATGATGTTATGTACCCACCATTACCACCACATCATGTGGAATAGTTTTACTGCCCTAAAAATCCTGTCTGCTCTAGCTGTTCATCCTTCCCTCCTCCCCTCCCCAATCCCTGGCAGATTGTTCTTTTTTTCACTGTGAATATGATAAATTCCAGATTTTCTCCAAATATATTATGGCAGATTATACTCCAACACATGGAAGGGAAGTATTATCACAGTAGTTTTTTTCAAATATAATCAGACTGGGTTTATGCCTCTCCTACAAAGATTGATAATAATAAAAGTATATTGTCTCTAACACTTGTTCACCTGAGTTTGGATTATATAAGAACTACTGAAATAGGCCACCAATCTTCCAACTCTTGTGCTAGAAAGAGCCTCTTTTTTTTTTTTTTTTTTTGTCTAAACCATACTAGCCTCTAATGAATTCAGCCAATTAAAGGAACTAAAGGTTTCTTTTCTCATTGTTCCTATGATCTATATACTCTGTGTGCCTACAAGATACCAGTATTAAGAGTTCATTCCTTGCATATTCTCTGTCCATCACCACTGCCCTATGCTATGAGGAAGTGCTTCTTCTCCACCCCTCACTTGGGTTACAGAAGGATTAGTCTGTATAACCACTTACTCTAGGCTAAGTGAGGTCTTTGAGTACCTCATAAGGCCTCTTTAGCCATAGTTCTTGATGCTCTGGACTTATTGGCATGTTCATAGGAGTTTTTGTGGAAATGTAGTTACCTGGAAGTGCTGAGGTGTTTGTTCGCTTGTTTGAAACTTGAGTAACGTAAACACCTTGTTCTTCTGCTTAATCCCCAAGGATTGACATGGGGATGGTTCAATTTCTCCTTTTAGTATATTCAGTAGACTAATGCAGCAATGTGCTGTGTTCTCCTTCAATAGTCCTTGTTACTCCCATTTACTACCCACATGGGTAAGAAAGCTGTCCTACATGTTTATCTCAAACTTACATGGAGAAATTTGAGAAGAGTCAATTAGTAGAACCATCCATAATGTCAACTACTAGTAAGGGTCTATAGAGGCAAACATAGATACATATATCCATATCTGTCTGTCTATCTATCTATCTATCTATCTATATCTCCTCTGGAAATTTTT
Source organism: Balaenoptera borealis (assembly GCF_965194805.1). NCBI lineage: Eukaryota > Metazoa > Chordata > Mammalia > Artiodactyla > Balaenopteridae > Balaenoptera > Balaenoptera borealis. The sequence goes on along the minus strand of NW_028121729.1, from coordinate 18,015 downwards.
TTCCGTGATACATTAGTTGGTGGGAACGAATTTTTCATAGAATATGTAAAGGCCATTCTGTGTGTACATGTTTGTATATATTTCATAATTTTCCATGTATATGTAGATAGAAATCTACACACCAAAGTTCTACTTCATTTATGTAATTATTAAGGTTATTTTTTATAATGAAATGTTAAGATTTCAAAGAATTTTTATCTCCTAATTTTCTCCCAAATATTAATTGAATTACATAGGGGAACATGTAATCTAAATTCCTAAATAGTTATATCAATATTGATGCTAATTTTCAACGCTTTTTTCATCAAGTGTATATATTAATAAGATGTGTGAAATTTTTAAATTCTAGTAATAGCTTTAGGTATAGATTTTTTTTTTTGATTTCTATGTGTGTGGTGTGTTTTATTATATATTAGTCTCTTAAATCAAATAGAAAACAAAAAGTGGAGCTACAAACCAAAGTTACAACAGTATTAGCTTTTCTCATCGCCCGTCTATCTACTTTTGCCAGAGGTCTTTATTTCTTCATACGGCTTTGAGCTACTGTGCAGTGTCCTTGACTCCAACCTGAAGAACTCCCTGTGGCAGGCGGGTCTGGTGGTTAAGAACTCTCTCAACTCTTGATTAACTGGGAATGTCTTGATTTCTCCCTCATTTTCGAAGGAAAGTTTTGCTAGATATAAGATTCTTGGTTGACGGATTCTTTCCTTCAACACTTGAAGTACATTGAGCCATGCCATCTGGCCTCCGAGGCTCCTGATGAGAAATCTGCTCATGACCTTCCTGGCAAATCTTCTCTCAGCTTCATAGAACTTTCATAATGTACCTTATCGTGTCTTATGCAGCAGAACATTTTGTATAGTATCGTGAAGTCAGTTAAGTTGTAACATTATTTTGAGACCAGAATTTAAGGAAAAGGAAATGAATATTTCAAGTGTAGACATTATGAGGTCTTTAAAATTATTACAGATTTTCAAACTAGAAATAAAAAGGCCACTGGAAGTATCCTACAGATTTTAATTTATAACAAAGTGAATACCAATATCTAATAACACACGTAAAGAAAAATTTCTTTGGGATCCTTTTTCCTAAGTGTAAAGGGGCCTTGAACTCAAGAAGTGAGAAAACCCCTGTGGTTTACCCCCAGCTGTGATGCGTCCATTTCTTGCTCTGACCTCAGAGTGCACCACTGTGATGTACTTCACAGAGCCCTGTAAAAGGGGCAGCTGGGCCCAGGTTTTTGGTCCTTAGAGCCCAGGAAGCTGCTTTTGGTGACCTGACGGCCTTGGACCTACAGTTAGCTTGTTTTTTCCTTGTTTCTGCCATTTTGTTGATTTATTTTTCTCTTTTCTCTACTCTTTCTTATCTTTCTCATTTTTCTTTCTTCTTTGCCTTTTTCTCATTTTTCTCTCTTTATCATTTCTTTTAGTTTTAAATTTTTTCTTCTCAATTTTTTGGTGTTTCTTTTCCATTTCTTCTGCTTTCTTTTCTTCCTTTGTTCTTTTTCTCATTTGTATCTTAATTTTAGTTAGTATTGCTAGATTAGTACAGTTAGCATAGTCAGTACTGTTGGTATAGTTAGCATAGCTGGTGTAGTTAATACTTGATTAGCATAGTTAGTGTAGTTAGTGCTAGTTAGCACTGTTGGTACAGTTAGCGTAGTTAGCGCTGTTAGTAGAGACAGCACACTTAGCACTGTTAGTACAGTTAGCATTGTTAGTTAGCGTAGTTAGCGTTGCTAGGTAGTGCTGTCAGTCAGTGTAGTTAGCAGGTCACCATGATGCAGGGCCTCACAGCCAACCCTGCTGACAAGAAGGCTCATATTGATGGCTTTGAGATCCTCCGCACCATTGGTGAAGGCACCTTCGGTAAAGTGAAGTTGGCGCGGCACATTCTGACCGGGACACAGGTGGCTCTCAAGGTGATTAAGAAAAGGCGTCAGAGCGTCGCAAGTGTCCAGGCACTTTTCCGGGAAGTGTGCGGTATGAAGCTCCTGAATCACCCCAATATTGTAAAACTGCTGGGGGCGATTAACACAGAGGAGGCATTTATTCTGGTGATGGAGTACCTCAGTGGGGGGGACATGTACCACTATTTGAAGATCCATGGCCGTATGACAGAGGTGGAGGCCCGAGGCCCGTTCCAGCAGCTGCTCTCCGCCCTGCAGCACTGCCACCAGAGGGGCATCGTGCATCGGGACCTGAAGCCACTGAACCTCCTCTTTGATTCCAAGATGAATATCAAACTTACAGACTTTGGCCTCAGCAACAAGTGTGATGACTCTGGACAAATGGACACAATCTGCGGCACACCCCCTTACTGTGCCCCGGAAATCTTCCTGGGGCAGAGCTACAGCGGCCCTGCGGTGGACGTGTGGAGCCTGGGAGTAGTGCTCTACACCATGGTAACTGGGTGCCATCCCTTTGTGGGAAAAGACTACCAGGAGCTGCGGAAGCAAGTCCTACAAGGGAAATACCACATCCCACCTTATCTGTCTTTGGAGATAAGGGATCTATTACAAAAAATGATTGCCCTCAACCCCAGTGACAGAGGCACCTTACCTGACCTCATGAGTCATGCTTGGTTAAACATGGGCCAGAAGGAGCCACTCCAGCCACCCTGTGAAGAGGACCTGAAGGTGACAACGGTGACGACTCCGGGCTTGACTTGCGACCAGATCCAGGATGCTGGAACAGGCAGTGTGAGCGCCAAGAAACCCCAGGTAGGGGCCTCCATCGTAACTGTGAGGCCCTTCTGTCGCGGGGACCTCAGCGGCAGTGAACTTGAGCCTTCTCAAAGCCCTGTGGTGTCCCCCCTGAAAAGCAGGTGGCTCTACCAGGGAGAAAACGTGCAGCTGCAGGAAGACCAGCAGGCGGGGCAGAAGACCGGTGAGTCTGCCTGTCCCCCACCCAGCCTGGAGGCGAGGACTGCCACCCCCAGCCCAGCCCCCCAGTGTGGCACTGGGACATCCCCCTCTACCAGCAGCAGGATTGGAGCCCCAGAGGGAACCAGCTGCCCCCCGGGTGTGTCCAACACTGGAGGGTCCTCCCACACTGGGCAGCCTGAGAGTGTGTCCTCATCCACTCCCTCTGGCCACAGCCAGAAAAAGCAAGGGGTGGCTAGGAGAATCTGGAACTTTGTTTTGAAACATCTTTGTTGCAAGCTGCCCAGCAAGAGGCGTCATAATAAAGTGAGCCCATGTGAACCCCATGCATGACCGAGGCAGGAAGGTCAGGCCGCCGCACTCCCTGGGGCCCGGTCCAGTGGAAGATGAGGGTGTTCTCTGCGCGGCCTTCAGAAGCATCGTATCCAAGACCCTGGCCAGCTCAGAGGATGGTCCGGAGCAGCCCGGGCGACCGAAAGCGAGGCCACCGTGGCTGCAGGTCTGCCCCTCAACCCCCACCTGGGTGAAACTTCAGAGACTGGACTGTCATTCCTGGGTCACGTCTCCCCTCCCCCACTCTTCTGTCTTCCGTGTTGGTGGGGGAGGGGGATAGTTCTTGTTCCAAGGACTCCTTGGTTCTTCCAATTCTAGTTAATAAACTTGATGCTCGGGCTTCCCTGGTGGCGCAGTGGTTGAGAATCTGCCCGCCAATGCAGGGGACACGGGTTCGAGCCCTGGTCTGGGAAGATCCCATGTGCCGCGGAGCAGCTGGGCCCGTGAGCCACAATTACTGAGCCTGTGCATCTGGAGCCTGTGCTCCGCAACAAGAGAGGCCGCGACAGTGAGAGGCCCGCGCACCGCGATGAAGAGTGGCCCCCGCTTGCCACAACTAGAGAAAGCCCTAGCACAGAAACTAAGACCCAACACAGCCATAAATAGATAAATAAATACTTTTAAAAAAAAACAAAAAAAACTTGATGCTCCAGAAAGATGTATCACACCCTGCTTTGCATCTGCTGTGATGTATAGTGCTCAAGGAGACACCTAGAAAGACAGAAGCTGAGAGATTGGAGTGTGGATGCACAAATAGAGTTACTAGGAATGGGAGAAGTACAATTTAAACTCAGTTACTGGGGCGCACACTTCCACTCCAGCACAATGCAGTGCTTTACATGTTTACATGGCCCCAAGGTATTATAGGACACATTCCCATTAGCTCTGTTGCTTCTGGGCCGTGCTCAGGAACTAGGTCAATACAGATGCTCCTGGGTGGGGATCCAGCGTCCACATTGCTCAGTTCCATCCTTTTCCATAAGCCCGAGCTCACCCCCAGCCTCCTCCCCACAAACAGGTGGAGGTCAGCTCATGACTCTCACAATCCTCAGGTTCTTCCAACCTGCTTTGATCCTTGGGGAAAACCAGCCAATTGTTGGCTTGTCTTTCCCAAAGTTATCATCCTCTTTATTTCTAATGTGGAACACCTACCTCTTTATTCAATTTCAGATTTTATAAAATACTGGAAAAGTCTTTGGCTTTAAGCTGCTTTTTTCTGCTTTCCTACAACAAATGTCCACTGAGAAAGAAAACAGAAAACCATTATCTAATTGAAATTGTAGGAGCAAATATATGTAGAAAAAATATATATACCTTAATACTGTCCCATTTGTATACGTATTTCTGATCAGTGCCATTTGTATAGCTTCACTATTAATTGTCAATTCCTTTGGGGTAACCTGGAGTCCCTACTGACATGCAAACATTCTCTGAGAAAACAGCACTGCTATTACCACTTAACTATGCTTTAAGGTAAATTAATTTGTCAGCTTTGTTGGTATGACCACTGACAGTCACTAGACTGCAGCTCGTTAAGATTGGTTATAAAATGTGTTTTGCTGGAGGGCGGGGGAGAGGAAGTTTCTGAGCCCAGTTGATATTCTCAGACTAATTCACAGTGTGGTCTTGGGGGCTGTTCCTGTCTCTGGAATAGAAGCGGCCAGAGAGTGAAGAATTACAAGAACATTTACTTCCTTCATTTCCTCTTTAGTTCTAAATATATCTCAATGTCCAAAAATAAAAGGCTATGTAATATATTTCCAGTTTTTCTTTATGAATAGGATCAGTAAATAATTAATAAAAGCAAATTAAAAGTGAACTTGTCACAAAGGGAACAATCCTTTGTCTGACATTAGTGAACAGCCTGGTTTTTAATATAAAATATTTTATAAAAGAAAATTATGCTGAGTTGCACTCAGGGTAATTAACTTTTCAGATGCAATAGCTTTAAACTATTTATGTTGCTTGAGAATAATTACTTGTAAGCAATTTGTTTCAATTTTATAAACTAGGGCCAGTTATTATAGGTATTACAGAAGCAGTAATTGCTATTCAGCAGGGTGACGCTTTGCTCTGTCCTCTCAGCGACTCCTGGTTGGAGATACGGGGGCACAGGACGGTAGGGAATTTGTAGCTGCTTTGCTTTTAACATCATTGTGTTAAGGCTGCAAGAGACTAGCTTATAAACTATGAGAGTCAGGCAAAGAGTTTGAACCTACACTATAAAATCCTGTAGTTCTACCCTCTTTACAATATCTGGCAAATCATTCATTTCACTAGGTTTATAGAGAGCCATTTAGGAAAATGAAATGGGTATCCTATGGGTAAAGATCTAATGTCTAGTGCAACCTAGGGCATTATAGTGCTACCTTCCAGCTCTTCTCTCCCAGTGTCTTATACTGGAGTTAGTGATGTGCACATATCTATTCATAGTTCCTCATTCCAATGAACTGTAAGGTCTTGAAATTGAAGGCATGACTTAGCAAAACTTTTTTCAAGGAGCAGGCACACAGAATATGAGTGCTGATTACATTTCATAATTAAATTCATTTTTTTTCTAATATAAACATTGAATTTCTCCTTAGCTTTCATACTAAGAAGACCTTGCAACTCACAAGATTTGACAAATAACTCACCTCTTTGATTACATGTTTATTTGCATATTACTTTTTACCTGATATGAGAAAGAACACAGCTAAATACAGTTGTACTGGGAGTTTTGTACACGTGTGGAGGGATGAGAGAGAAAGGGTGTCGCTAACAATGGATTCTGACAGCAAGAGGGAGGCAGGAGGTCCTTAAGGACAATCCCTATTATTAGTTAGTGGTGGAGCTGAGGGGGGTCTGTATTCCAGTGATGTTTGTTTTGGTTCTGTTTTTATCCTCATAATTGTGTATCTGAGCAGCAACCCCCTGATTGGTTTTGTATTGGTTATTAATTATTTACTAATTATTAATTATTAATACAACCTCTGTATATATTTTGTAAAATTTATCTATATTTTATAAAACATATTTTATGTTATTTATTAGATAAAACTTTTTGTAATCTTGTAAAAAACATTAGCAAGGGTTAAAATGATCATCCAATTTTTTTTCTCTATAGTAAATATAACAGGGACTTTTGGAAGAAAGAACCATTTTAATGTGTGTAATCTTCCTAAACTGTATATGTGGGAATCCATATGAAAATGCCAGGCTGGCCAAACCTACTAGATACATAAATACATACTCGTTAAAATGTTGAATGATGGTTCAAAATCATGGCTCAGTTTGGAACCATGACTAGAAAGAGCTAGGAGAATGGCAGTTAGATAAATACTTAGTATTTCTAAAGGGATGTGGGACACAGTACCTCTTAAACATGGCATGCCCAAGAGTCACATGAAAAGGAATTGTAGTAAAGGGGTTTTGACTTTTCAATTCTCATTCAAGATTATAAACCAACTCTGGAATCATATGTGAACCATACCTAATCCTTGCTTGTTGCTCAACCTCTTGTGTCTAACTCTGAGAAGCAGATTTCAGAGGGACAAAGGGAAAGAAGTTTGCAACACTAGGCCTATGAGTTAAGCCCTGCTTAGTTCTCCTCTTTGATTTTACTGTGTACTGATATAGTATACGTCAAAGCATTTTATATAATCTGCACACCAAAGAATTCACACTGAAATGTGGTTATGGCACTAAAACTATCTTGCCAAAAGCCATTCTCCACAGAAGAGGAGTGAATGTGTGTTCCCAAACTTAACTTAAAGTGATAACTTGATAAAATCCTTTGAATATCGGATGTGACTGGTGTGTAAACTAGATAGTGTCCTATTCAAAGATGCTTCAGGGTGTTTCCTGAAATAGATGTACTTATTTGGATTGGCTATATTTTCTGTCACTCCCTGTCTGAATTACAGGAAGCGCCTCATCATTAGGTGACCTGATTTGACCCCAGTTCCTCTCCCACAACTTCTCTATATGGTAGCCAGAATTGTCATTAACAAACAGAAGTTCAGTCTTTCTAAATTAGCTCCCATTTCACTCTGAATATAAACCAAACTCTTCAAAATGACTTAAAAGCCCCACATGATTACCCCTCCCTTAGTTCTCAGACATCTCACATCACTGAGATGCAGCGGGAGCTCCGGTTCACCTTCTGCTTCTCCGGTGACACTAGCTTCATAGCTTTCTCCAAACATACCAGACAAGTTCCACATTTAGGATTTTGCTCTGACTCTGAATGGGTCAATTTTCCCCAAATAGCTTCATGGGTGAAGTCCCTCACTTCTTCAAATTTTTGGCTCAACTATCACCAAAAGGAGGTCTACCCATACCAGCCTAAGTAAAAGTAGAATCCACCCCCAGGCCCCGCCTACAATTGAAAACCCTTTCCTTGTTCTTTCATTCCATAAGGCTCATGGCCTTTTAATGTAAAATATCATTTATGTGTCCATGTTTATCATTATCTGCTGCCCCATCGCTTCTAGAATATAAGCTCCACAAAGGCAGGCATCGTTGTTTGATTCACTAAAGTATCTTTGGAAAGTGAAATAAAACCTGGCTCATTGTGGGCCATCAATACATTTTTTTTTTTTAAGTTGAATTAAATGAAAAGGAGACAGGAACAAATCATGTTTTGGCCTACATGTAAATGATAGCATTAAATTGTCAATTGTCCTTGGAAACAATTGGAGAAAAGTTAGAAAATCTTTTTTTTCCCCCCTTTAAAAATCAGCAAATTGTATAGAATTGAGAATTTACCTTGGAGCAATTTAGAATCCATGTGTTGTTTGAATTTTGACTAAGCAATGTCTTTAAGTTCACCAAATTAATCAAGCAAACAAACCTGAGTCTAAATGCAGACTTCCTTACGAAGTACATATTAAATGATCTTACAAGTATAGGAGGGAACTGCTCCCAGGAGTGGGGTTGACCGGTGTCAGAAGCTAATAAAGGTTTGAATATTAAAATAAATAGAATTAAATTAAATTAAGCCTTAATGATCATGAACAATGAAGTAAGTTTCCAATGCTATATATCAGAAAGACCTTCCTAAGAAAAAATGTCATTTGATTAGTTTCAATAAGCTTTATTATGCTCAACAAATCAAGGGATGATCTACTTAATTTTTCATATTAAAAGTTTGTAATTTTCATCTAGTTTAATGTTCACAGGCTTTCAGAATTTTTGTTCACTTGATATTTTTTAATTAAATCCTTAGGTTGTGAAGTTTTTCCCTTAAAGTAAAATCTTCCTTGCATTTTACAAATAAAAGTTACCTGTTGCAATATTCAAATAACATATATTATGCCTCTGCTCCATCAGCATATTGACAGATTTGCTGCTGAGACATAATGGGTTGTTCTCTTGGTTAAGTCTTAAACTATACTGAGTATTACCTATGAAAAACTGCGAGTAGTGATTTGATAGAATGTCCTCACCTTCTTTTTCCTGTCCTTTATGTTTCATTATGAGGAATTGAAATATAACCCTAAGCAAGACCCCGTTGCAAAATCATTCCTTTCCCTTTTGAGTAATGATTTTCTGGTAGTGAAAATGTGAAATAATGAAAAGGTTAGAATATGCTTTAATTCATTCTTGCAAAGGTTATGATGACATCATTATTTGGGTCAAAATCAAATCATTGCTTCCATTCTTCATATGTTAGACAGATTAGTGTCAGATAAATACAGCATAGTATTTGTGTCAACACTTAAGGATAATATGTTATTGTAAACCTTTATTAATCTTAATGACTTTCAAATGTACCTCGTGCTTGAATATTTATTTCTTTAAATGTCAACTCACCTTTTAAGCTATTGCTCATGTAAAACAAAAAGCAATCTACCTAGACTCAGGAAATGTTTCTCATGCGGCTGTTTAAACATAGCAACCAGGATGTAAAGAGTTTGAAAATCAATTACATGCTTTCAGAATCTAATCAGCAACACTTGATTGGAAGTATCAACCCACAAGTACAGAAAAAGGAAATCGCTTCAATAAACGTCACTGATATTTCCTAGCATTTTGTACTTCGGTACCAACAGGAAGCTAAGAAATGTTGCTAGGATGTTAGCGTCAAATGTTTCAGCCTTCATGACCATTCATTTTAAATATATTTAATTCATTCAAACAAGTAAGGATTAGCATCATAGTAAACTGTCACCAGTCTATGAATAAGCAAGTACACCTATGTCTCTTACCCCCCTGGGACAATTACACCCTCTACATGGGTCTGTATTATTATCTCTGAAACTTTCCAGTTGCATTACTGTCACCCATGTGCTTGAAAATCCAGGTTTACTGTCAAACCATAATAATACAAAGAGACTCAATCTTTTGAACTGTAAAATATATTAAATCTAATAATAGGCATGAAGAAAAAAATCCACACCACATGTCAATTAAAACTTCCTAATTTGAACATATGTATGGTACATTTCTATTAAATTTTTGTTTGTTTTCTCAAAGGATTATTATGTTCTGTGTACTTAAATCTAAAATGTTGCTATCTCACAGTCTTAATAAATAATACTCTATGGCTCCTTATTCACTTTAAATGATTTTTAAATTTTAAAACAGATTAAATGTTTAATTTTATTTTTATTACTATTTTTTATCCTGGAGGGACACTTGAGAAACTGGTCAAGTCTCAGAAAATCTCTATGTTAAAAAAAAAATCTCTATAGAACACTATACCTAAGAATGATTAGTAATTGTAGATATCATAGCCTGCAAATAATTTTCAATGATCTTTTAATTAGACAACATTTTCCTCTAGGTCTGTTTATTTTGGCCAATGCATAAATTCTAGTTTTATATTTAGTTTTCTCTTGTCTTCCCACAAAGAACACCGACTCTAATGAAAATTATTAATGTAGGAATAGGAAATTGCAGCTTCTTCCTCCCTTTTTTCGTTAAAAAAGTTCTGCTCGATACTGTTTCTTTATCTAACTAGGCCTAAATATAACAAATCACTACTATACAATATTCTAGTGAGGTATGTTTTCTGGCATATAACGTGTAAAATATTAGGGCTTTTTGGCTTGATGTAGTTCAGTGATTTAAGTTGAATAAAGAAAAGGTGGATATATTTTCTGGAAAAATAAATATATAAAAAGCAGATACTAGAGGGGAGTTAACACCTAGAAACAGAGAAGACCACAGGGTAAAAGGTGAGTTTCTCGTTTGTTTTGCTTTTAGCCTGAGACTACTCCAGAGTTACATCTGACAGGGAGGCTAAAGCTTCAGTAGAAATCAGCCTCATTCTTGTGGAGAACTAGGAGACACAGTTCAGGGCAGTCATAGCTTCTGGAATCTGAAGGTGAAAATGGCAGAAAGTACAGAGTTAGGGAGGAGAAGCCCCAAACTCTGTGTATCAATTTTACCCAAACATCTGACTGACCCCTGAACCAGACAAGCATGGGACTGACTTCAAAAAAGCCAGCTACAGCTCAAAGAATAGAACGTAAATTTAGCTGCCTCCCATTTCAAAGCAACCATTCAAAGCAAATGGATTTCAAAGCAACCATTTTAACTACTCATCACAATATTCTTCTTCTTCTCTCAAAGTCAAATTTTGAGGCTGAGAAGATTCGGAGAAAGGAACCCTTCTTAATCATATACTTGTATTTAAAGGAAGGGGGAAAAAACTGCACAATTTTGTTGCTCAGATCTTCCAGTTGGCTTACAATAAGTCTTAAGACTTATTGATATTCACTCTATCTCTGATTCCCAAACAGCAGTAGGAGGATTTCAAGATTTCATTTTGCAGCATGATTTTTGTATTTAGTTTCTGTAAACTCCAAAAATCTTATGCTTGAAGAAAAAATATTTTCTCCAGGGTCTGGTGGAGACTTGTGCCACTGGATAATGTCATGACAAATGACTGTTAAGTGGACTAGTTTCTGTAACCCTTTTTCATCTTCAAAGCACTCAGCAAAATCTGCTTTATTTTAGTGTTATTAAAGGACTTCAGAAAACATTTCAGAAGAGCTGAAAATAACACCTGTCAAGCTGAATTGGGGGATGGGGATATCTGGATAGATTCTCTAGAGAGATGATCCTGAAGAAGTTGTCTGTGCTGGAGCCCTGGAATCCTCAGAGTTCACAGAGGTGACTCACCAGTCCTTCCTAGTGAAAGCTAACAGTTTATGCCTGACAGAGAACACTGTAGTAGCCTCTCTCACAAGGGCAACAGGTGACCACCTTTCCTCAAGAGATTCATTTCTTCTCCCGTGGGTCACAGGCTGGGAATTAACATTAAATTGCAACCTAATCCAACTGGAATGTGTTGATAAGAAAGAGCATATACACTTATAGAGGAGATATAAGAATTAGCTTATATTAGCAGGAGTTGAAGGAATGACCCAGGGATTGCACTTTGGGGGTACTTGCTGAGTAGGCCAGAATATAAGACTGCATAAGCAAGAATTCTCAGGACATGAGGATTTAACACTCAGGCAAGGGCCCCAGAAAATAGAGATATCTCCACACTCTAGAAGAATGAAGAAAGAAATGTCCCATGTTGAGCAACAGACATAGCTGAGTTGCCATGACAGAATAAAGAGGCTACAGGAGGAGAGAAAGCTGGATAGAATAAATTACGTGAGTCCAGAAAACCTACCAGAGGAGAGGTTTTCAGGAGGAGCCAGAATACATACCACTCGCCAGGGCCATCCAAACTGCATTGATGAGCGGCATCGGCAACACAACAGGTTAAGTGGTAGCGCTCTTCCGTAAGGCTGAGTTGATGACAAGGGAGGCAGTAACAAACTTGGAATTGTTCATCTATGGATCTCAAAATAACAGGAGTGACCTCCAATGTCAGAAAAGCAGCTAAGGTTCATGTGACCTAAAGGTGGTGGTAAAGATAGTGAGCATAGTGTTCCAAAGGGCAAAAGAGACAGGCAGCCAGCTTGGGTGCTGTTAACGTCTACAGCAAGAAAATGGCACGCATGGCGGAGCAGAAAGAGAACAGTAGTCACTCCGGTAAAAAGTCATAATTCTCTCCTCAGTTTCTGGAACTGTGTCTATTTGAAGATCCATAGCTCATTTATTGGTGAAGAGCCAGATAGCTAGAACAAAGGGTTTTTTGCAACAATGCAGTCAGTACATAGGACAAGGATTTCTTCAGTTCTTCCGCAAAGAGACCTATGGCCTTTTCCTTAGGTGACAGTAAATTAAGGAGAGAGCTACAGTTTGATTCTGAAGGCTGTCTGCTGGCAGAATTCCCTTAAGAGGCTAATTAGCTATGGCCCACCCATATTATAGAGGGTAATCTGTTTTACTCAAAGTTTACCGATTTAAATGTTAATCTCATCTAAAAAATACCCTCACAGAAACACCTAGAATAATATTTGACCAAATATCTGGTTGCCATGGCCTAACTAAATTGATACAGAAAAGTAACTATTCCTTTATGTAATATTTTTTCTGTCTTCATTTTCTCCTTCCTCTTCTCTCTGTTCTCTTCTTTCTCCTTCTCCTTCTTCTTAATATCTTTATGCCTTTGTTTGTGTAGAAAGGAGATTAAGAGGTAATAACCAAGAAAGATACATGCAAACACTAATCAACTGCATTCTTATGGTAACCTATAAAGATCAAACTGTGAGAAATCATGATTATTATAAAATAGTGTTATTAATCATGACACAGAGGTTTTGTGTGAAATGAATATTTTGATTTTATATTTTTCACCTGCTGATTCTTAATTTACTTCCCAATTAACTTACAAAGTTTTTCAGTTTTTGACGGCAACAATGATTTTTTTAAAAAAAGTGTTAACCATAGTTTTCCTGACAGCAATATGCAAGAAAAATGCTATGTTTGATAAGTCTGAAACTTACTTAAAAGATTGCAATCTTTACTTCTGTGTTCTCTGTTAAATGTCAGCTATGTTTGGCCATTTACTTAGAGCTAAAATGAGTAGTCAGTTAACCTGATAAGATAGAATTCACAGTGCATTTTTCAAGATGCTCTGAGGGAGAGTCAGGTGAGGTCCCCAAAGCAAGTTGTACATTCCATCCTGTTGTTTCATATACTGAGAACTGTTGTTTCGTGAAGAAAAATTCAATCTACGCTTTTTATTATTTATTTTTCTGTTATGTAAAGACATGCAATAATATTTAGAAAGGGCTAATTTCTACTTCATGCACTTTGGAAAAGAAGAAGTATGGAATGACAAAACCCTAAACTTTTAGCTAGTTGGCTTAACTTACTGATGGGAACATTTTGATACATTCATTTAACTAAGAAGTATTTTTTGTGTATACTATATCAGGTCAGGCACTGTGCTATACAATGAAATTATTATGGTAAATATAAGGTACATTGTGTGCTTCCTCTTAAAGCTTGTAGACTATGGAAAAGAGATAGAAATAAAAATGTCAAAACCATTATTATAGAATGGGAAGTACAGGGTGTTATTCCCTGGGCCCCTAATTAAGAGTCAGGGAGCTTGATTTATTCAAGTATAGTGGAATACTTAGAAGACAGGAAGAAGTATTCCTGTATCAATTGGTAGAGAAGTCACTAGTATTTTTGTGTCTAGGAGAAAATGCAAACTATCTTTTGGATTACCATTCTTTTTCAGACTTTTCCATGGCCTGGCCCCTTCTCAGTGATGCTGACTGAAAGGGATTAGGGATCTTTTTGCCCCAGAAAAAGTTACAACAGTGGTGGCAATAGCTAGAACAGATAGTGTTGCATCCTGTTGCAGATACTCCTTGAGAGGAGGGGATGATGTTATCACAGATTATGAACCTGGTATCTTCTCTTTGGACGAAAAACATGATTAGAACCTCTTTATAGATTGTCCAGAATGAAGTCCGCTCACATTAAAGGCTCCAAAGACCTCAGAGGGGAACTCACGAGGAAGCAAGAGGGCATCTTTATTTGAGATCCAGAAATATCTCCAGGACCTGTTGGTTTGTCTAGATTATTCCTCTGTGGTTATGTTTTGAGTCTTTGCAGCACCAGCCACCCAGGCACAGTGGCAGACCCTCAAAACAGAGACTGGATGTGACTGTGCATAAGAGTTCTAGCCTTGGACAATAAGCATGAGCCTTTGTGGGACCCTAGAGAATCTTTCCAGGAATATGACTCACTAGATGAATCATCAAAATAGAGACCAAGATTCACTAGAGTGTGCTAGACATTTTTTTTCCAGTTAAGGTTTATTGGAACTCTGTGGTCTAATTTACAATGCTCAAATCTTCCAGCAGTCAAGGAAAATCTTTGCAACTGATATTTTTGTAATTTGGAGCTTCCGGCAAAGGGAGGCAGCTTCCATCCAGACGTGCCCCTTGGGGTTTTGGACTCCCTGGGGTTTTAATGACCCTGACATAACTAGTAGGTACATTGCTTTTATTTTTTGTTTTGTTTCTGTTTTTTTGGTTGTTGTTTTGTGTTGAAGACAAGGTGTTAGAAACCACAAACATTTTTTTGTTTAATTTTTGTTGAAAGAGGGTAAGATTTAACTGGGTTGGAGATATACACTATCCATTGGGGTGGGAAAAATTACTTTAAAGTTTTTTAATATAATATATATATATATATATATATATGTATAGATATATAGAGACATATATACTACTGTATTTGAGGAAGATCTGATTATTGTTATAGTAACCTCTAAATACCTGATCAAGTATTTCAAAATGATTTGCTCAGTGGTCTGTTTAAAATTGTAATTTGAGTTTTTCTTTATAATGAAAATTCCCTGTAAATATTTCCTCTATGTCTGTATTTAGAAAGTGTTATTTTTGAAAATTAATTATACACGAGTAGACCTGTATGTTTATGTTACCTGAAAGATTGATTATAGTAGGTCTATTTATACATTAGACTAAGCATTGAGGGGATGAATATCCTTGTCTGAAGTTTCCAAATCACATCAAAGAAATAGAGCAAAAAATATATATGTAATTAACAATGATACAAAAATATTGGTCACTTTTTACATTTCATAAAGAATCATGGCTACAGATTTTTTTAAAGTATTATTACTATTTTTAATTTCAGGCAGTTTTTTTTTATTGGAGTATAGTTAATTTACAGTGTTGTGTGAGTTACAAGTGTAGCAGAGTAACATTTTTTTGGTAATACAGTTTATTACAAAATATTGAGTATCGTTCTTTGTACTATACATAGGTCCTTGTTGTTTATCTATTTTATATATAGTAGTATGTATATGTTACTCCCAACTTCATAATTTATTCCTCCCCCCCACATTTCCCCTTTGGTAACCATAAGTTTGTTTTCCCCTTTGGTAACCATAAGTTTGTTTTCTTTATCTGTGAGTTGGTTTCTGTTTGGTAAATAAGTTCATGTGTATCATTTTTTCTTTTTTTAAGTTCCACACTCTAGTGATATCATATGGTATTTGTCTTTCTCTGTCTGACTTAACTTTACTTAGTATGATTAACTCTAGTTCCATCCATGTTGCTGAAAATGGCATTATTTCATCTTTTTCATGTCTGAGTAGTGTTCCGTTTTATTTATTTATTTATATATATATATATATATATATATATATATATATATATATATATATATATACCACATCTTCTTTGTCCATTCATCTGTCGATAGATATTCAGGCTGCTTCCATGTCCTGGCTATTGTAAATAGTGCTGCAGTGAACACTGGGGTGCATGCATCTTTTTGAATTATGGTTTTCTCCAGATATGTGCCCAGAAGTGGGATTGCTGGATCATATGGTAGTTCTATTTTTAGTTGTTTAAGGAACCTCCATACTGTTCTGCATAGTGGCTGTACCATTTTACATTCCCACCAACCGTGTAAGAGGGTTCCCTTTTCTCCACACCCTCTCCAGCATGTATTGTTTGTAGACCTTTTGATTATGGCCATTCTCACTGGTGCGAGGTGGTTCCTCATTGTAGTTTTGATTTACCTTTCTCTAATAATTAGCGATTTGAGCATCCTTTCATGTGCCTGTTGGCCATCTCTATGTCTTCTTGGGAGAAATGTCTATTTAGATCTTCTGCAATTTTTTTCATTGAGTTTTTCTTTTTATATTGAGCTGTGTGAGCTGTTTGTATATTTTAGAGTTTAATCCCTCATGGGTTCCATCGTTTGCAAATATTTTTTCCCATTCTGTAGGCTCTTTTCGTTTTGTTTATGGTTTCCTTTGCTGTGCAAAAGATTTTCAGTTTAACTAAGTCCCATTTGTTAATTTTTGTTTCCATTTTCATTGCTCTAGGAGGTGGTTCCAAAAAGATTTTGCTACAATTTATGTCAAAGTGTCTTCTGCCTATGTTTTCCTCTAGGAGTTTTATAGTATCCATTCTTACATTTAGGTCTTTAACTCATTTTAAGATTATTTTTGCGTATGATGTTAAAGAATGTTCAATTTCATTCTTTTACATGTAGCTGTCCAGTTTTCCCAGCACCACGTATTGAAGAGGCTGTCTTTTCTCTACTGCATATTCTTGCCTTTGTTGTCATAGATTAATTGACCATAGGTGGTTGGGTCTACTTCGGGGCTCTCTTTCCTGTTCCATTGATCTATATTTCTGTTTTGTGCCAGTACTATGTTGTTTTCATGACTGTAACTTTGTAGTATGGTCTGAAGTCAGGAAGTCTGTTACCTCCAGCTCGGTTTTTCTTTCTTAAAGTTGGTGTGGCTAATAGGGGTCTTTGTGTTTTCATACAAATTAAAAATTTTTTTGTTCTAGTTCTGTGAAAAATGCCATTGGTCATTTGATAGGGATTGCGTCGAATCTGTGGATTGTCTTGGGTTATATGATCATTTTAACAATATTGATTCTTCCAGTCCAAGAACATGGTATATCATTCCAACTGTTTGTGTCATGTTTAATTTCTTTAATCAGCATCTTATGGTGTTCAGAGTACAGTTCTTTTGTCTCCTTAGGTAAGTTTGTTCTTAGGTATTTTATTTCTTTTGATGTGATGGTAAATAGGATTGTTTCCTTAATTTTTCTTTCTGATCTTTTGTTGGCTTTAAGTGGGCTTTAAGGCTTCAGTTCCCCCCTATACTCCTGGTCTAACCACACACCTGGGGGGGCCTTCAGGCAGATTTTTTTAAAGCTATTTGAATGTATGTTCAAGGGCAGCAACAAATCTCTCATCCTTGGATTTAATACATCTTTTTATTGCATTATAGATGAATTTACTTTATAAGATAGTTACTTACCTTTGCTGTGATAGGTTCACCAGTTCTTTTATAATAAGTTTGGTTCAGCTCAGCATCTAAATTCTACAAAATTAGTCTTGCTCATTTCCATTTAGATGAGCGCCTGATTAAAGTACAATGGCACTCTGACTTCTTAATATAAACCTTTACATTTTTTTATAGGAAAGTTTTACACAGTTTAACACAATAAAATTTGATGCCATTCAAGCACTATATATTTGTCTTAGTTCATGTTTTCATTATGATGTGCTTGAGTTCTAAGGTTTGTGTAAGTGTATAAAGATTTCTAGTAACATTTTCCCCAGAATAGTATTTTAATTTTTATCAGGAACTTGAACATTAATAGTTAGTATATGAGGAGAAACATGTGAAGAATAAAGAGGTGAATAAAGATGAAAAATTAAAAATTGAGGATAATAATGAGGATGTGAACTAAAACCCTGGCTGCATTGTCTTCTATGAATAATTTTCCAGACTTTACTGAGTATATCCATGTTTTCTCATTCTTCTCAAACATTGGAAGGGCTTTCTTTCTTTTAAATCTCTCAGTAATTATTCTTGTTATCCTCTACTAGTGACTTATGAAAGAAGTTTCTCCTGCCGTTACTTGATTTTCTCTGTTTCATTAATC
>NW_028121730.1:0-29013 GCF_965194805.1 Balaenoptera borealis | reverse complement strand
ATAGGGAGTGTGGGAGGGAGGCTCCAGAGGGGGGGATATGGGGAATATATGTATACATATAGCTGAGTCACTTTGTTGTAAAGCAGAAACTAATACAGTGTTATAAGGTAAGTATACTCCAATAAACATGTATTTTAAAACCCCACAACATTGTAAATCAACTACACTTGAAAATATTTCTTAAGTGCAAACAATTTTCTGAATGTAAGTTTTACTGTGTGTGTGTACCACAGGTTCAATATATATGAATTATGTCAAATTGATTACATTGCTTTTCAAAATAAAGAATTTTTGATATTTTACATCAGCTTCATGTCATAAATGCAGAAAAACTATATTATTTTTTTCTAAAGTTCAGAAATAGCCATTTTGCTCATTCGGTATACTATAAACCATTAACTATTAAAAAGGGATTCGTGACCTCTTCCTTCCAAAGAAATATTTCTCCACTCACACAAGCTTAATAGAATGTTCCGCCATGAACTGACTTCCCACCTTAGAGACACGAGATTTGCATCCTGAAACCTCTTTCTTGCAAAAATGTCCAATTATCATCCTAGCATTACAGAAAAGAAATGCTTTTTTCCAGATCTCAAATTCCATACAACTTTAGTCAAGACATCATGTATGTTTTTTTCACACACACACAGACTGTATTTTATTTTTACAAGAGATAAATCAACTGACACCAAGCACTGTAAATGGATGACCACAAGAAAAGCAACAATGATTGCAATTACCAAACACGAAACACACTCATACTATGTCATAACATTGACATTCAGTCCAGTAATCCTCCACTGTAACAGCTCCTTTACTTTGCAGTGAAAGACATCATGTATTTTTAAATAATCAGCACTCACCTGAGGTCTTTAAAACTCAACATAAACATAATTTTGTGTTCTCTTTCATTTACTCTGGTTCTAAGTGGTCATTTCTAAACGAAAGTATTTAAGTATGTTAACGTCATCTTATAACATCATATTTCAAATGACTACCGTGTCTCCAAAGATGAAATATGAGGAACTCACAATTAGGCTCTCCAAAGTTTTGCTCTCTGAATGTGTATGACCCTTCTGCTGAACTCCACACTGTTCATTATTCTCTGAGAATATTCTTTTTCTTGTATGGCCATCTCACATGCTCTTTCATTTCATGAAGTTTTTTCCTACAATGTTATGCCTAGTTTATTTCTGAGAATATGCATTATTTCAGAATGATATTTATAGACACAAAGACTTCTCTATAATTCCGGGAGAGTTTCAAGAACTCCTTCTTCTTTTTTTTTTTTTTTTTAATACCTAGATTCTGAAGCTCTCCACAAAGCATTACTAAACTTGCATTTACATAAGTATCTACATATTAATCACACTTTAATGCATTCACAATTGTATTATGATTTATTGCTAATTTTGGAGCTGTCTTATTTACCACCCTCTTGGAAATCACTTTAATATTTGCACTTAGGACTTGAAAGAGAATGGATAAATAAAAACCTGAAGAATATGCAAATACAATTTATATATTTCTCATAAAATTAGGTGATTATCTAACCTTTATCCAGAAAAAAAGAAGAGCCCAGATACTCTGCAGGCATGATCCTCGAGAATGTGTGGTCTTCCAGCAGGAAAACATGCAGTAATCCATGTGGCAGAGTTTACCTGTGACCAGCTGGGGTTAGTGACCTATGCATTCCTTACATGCAACATATCAGGAGTGGAAAAAGGGAATTTGTCCATTGTGGCAATAAGTATAATGAAGATTTGTAGCAGGTCATGCTCATATGTTCAACACAGGTACAATCAAAAGTTTGCTCAATTCTGGTAGATCTAAGTCTGTATCTGTTACCTTGTCTTTAACGAGGAAATGTCAGAACTGACTTACCAAAAAAAAAGTGTTTTGTTTGTTTGTTTGTTTTAATTAGAGTCACGGTGAGTAAGGCAGAGTTCAGAACAGCTAATGTGACTTAGTGATTCTCTCATCAGGAAATACAGTTTCTACTTCCCTGTTTATTCTCCACATCCTGTAGTAAGTAAAGTTTCAATGAAAGATAAATCTACAGCGTGAAAAGAAAAGAAAACTTACATGTGTTGATAAGGTCATTTTGACAGGTTTTACCACGTATGTCAGTGTTTCTGGGGATGGACACAAGCCAGAGCTCCCTACTCTGACATTTTCACTGCTGTCATTCCCCTTGATCCTCAATTTGAAAGTGGATAAAAATGTTTTCTATGCTTTCTTCTTTAAGAAATTAAATAAAGAATGCTTTCTAGACATGATCCTCTAATGATTTGCAGTCAGTGGTCATCAACAGAGGAAAAGCACAGAATCTCATCCCCACAGAAGGGTGACATTCAGTCAGGTAAGAAAATTCTCCCCGAAATCAGAGCTTCATCTTGAACATGCAATCAAAGGCTTTCACAGGTTCTTCATCACTCTGCACTCAGCCCTACCATAGGGGATTGGCTCTGAGAATCTCACATCAGATGACTGACAAACATGTCATAGTACACTGATCTGGTACCAGATCCTGCCTCTCTTAATGATCTCCCACAGGGACATTGGGATATTCTAGGATATTTCCTGGAGCCCTCTATTCTACACAGGTACACTTCCAAGTAGAAACAGAAGCTTGGATTCTCACTGGGACCCCTGCTCTGTCCAACCAACCTCCCTAGAAATATGATGTTCTAATCTCTCCTGATTAGAACATTTCAAGGTCTCTCCCTGTGCTAATTTAATAAAGGTAAAAGAGAAACAAGAAAGAGCAAACTATGCAGGGAGCAATATATAAGATTCCTTTACTTAACGTATTTATCTGATATACCCAAATACTGAGAAATATAGATTCGTTTCATAATGTTCAAGAAAAGAGGAGGAGGAACCTCCATGCCAACAGTATATATAAAATGGAATCAATATTGCATAAGCTCCAGCTTAAGCTTAGCTACGAGGTACTAACCCTTCTCATAAAGAAGCAATAGTTCTCCATCATTTGAAGCACACTGAGGACTCAGACAGCTCGACACTGAAGGTGTAGCCTCCTCACTCGAATTCTGTACCTGCCTCACAGAGCAGTGAAATATTCCCAAAGAATTATTAAGGATGAGGGGGGGAGGCGAAATAAAAAAGATGAATCCATCGTCTGTCCTACCGTCTGTTCTGTTGGATATTACCACCATCTTGGCCCAATATGACCTTCCCACTTTTCTCTGGGTCTCCCTACTTTCCACCTCCATCCTCTCATTATATCTTACCTACACTTGGGAACGACTCTAGTTTTTCCACTTATCTTTATCAACAAGTAATCCAAATAGCAACTGTGTATATAACTCCTTAGAAACCTCAGGTCTGACTCAGTAATAATACATGACCTTCAAAGTCCAAAGTTTTCCTAATCCCCTTTATTATTATTATTATTTTTTTCTAATTTCCATGTACTTACACTCTTAAGACCTCCACTGTTCTCAGGTTCGTCTTCCCTGCAAAATCTGTCAACCTAGACATAGACTTAAGTACCACCCTCTAATTATCTCCTAGGGAATCCAGTTTTTAAAAAAGCCTCAGCAAGCCTTATGGACTTTATTAAAGACTCTTTAAGATAACCCATGGGAGATAGCAGCACACCCACAGATATCTATCTAATACACCCTCAGAGTAATTTCTTTTCTCTTTTATAAAGTCTCTTCTGGCCAATGAAGACTCTCAGCTCTTCTTCTTCAACATATGCAGTGTCTCACCCTTCTGATTACTCTCTGCTCTATCCCAGGTCCACTCCCTTTCCTGATATTACATTCTTTCCCAATTTTGTATGTTGGTAAAATCAAATAACATAAAATATAACATGTTAGTTATTATAAAGTGCACCGTTCAGTGATATTAAATGCATTCATATTATTGGGCGATCAACATCACCATTTATCTTTCTAATTCTTTTCTACGTTTTAAAACTGTAACTCCATATCCTTTAAATATAACTTTCCTTTTTGTTCCATAACCACCTGAAAAGCGTCATTACCCTCCCAATTTCTATGGTTTTGACTACACTAAGTACCCCCATATAATTGAAATAAGTAGTTGTATTGTTATGACTCACTAAAAGTCACAAAAATGGCATTTTTGGTAGCTAAATTTCCTCAAGATTCATCCATGTTGTAGCATATTCCTAGATCTTTTCCTTTTTAACACTGAATAATATTGTATTATATGGGTATACCACACTTTGCTTGTCCAGGAACTAGTGGATGAACACTTAGGTTGCTTTCATATTTTAGCTACTGTGATTATCACTGCTCTAAACACTGGAGTACAAATATTTCTTTAAGACCCTGATTTCAATACCTTTGGGTATACCTCATAGTAAAATTCCTGGATCATGTAGTAATTCTATTTTTCAATATCTGAAAAATTGCCATACTCTTTTGCAAAGCAGCTGTATCATTCTGCATTCCCTCTGACATAGCACAATGGTTCCAACTCCCTCACATCCTCACCAATAGTTGTTTTCTGCTTGTGTATGTGTGTGTGTGCTTGTGTGTATATGCATGCACACAAATATATAAACATGCATTTAGTGATATGGAGCATCTATTCAAGTGCTTAGTCATTTGTACATCTTTTTGAAGAACCATCTATTCAAGTCTTTTATCCATTTTTGAATCAGGGTGTTTGCCCTTTGTTTAGCTGTAGGAGTTCTCTGTATATGCTGAATAGAAATCTCTTGTCAGATAGATGGCTCTGAAATATTTTCTCCCATCTTGTGGGTTGCCATTTTATTCTGTTTACATTTCTTTGATACACATTTTTTTTTAACTTATGTACTGCAAATTGTTTATTTTTTTGTTAGCTGTACCTTTGTTGTTCCTTCGTTTCATATGGAGGAAAACACTGCCAAATCCAATATCATGAAGCTCTTGTCCTGTATCTTCTCCTAAGACTTTTTATATTATTAGGTCTTCTATTTAGTTTCTTGATACGTTTTCATTAATTTTTGCATATGATGTTAGGTAAGGGTCCATCTTCCTTCTTTTGCATGTTGCCCACAAGACTTCTCAGCACCATGTGTTGAAAATACTATCCTTTCTACTTTGAAAAGTCTTGGCAAATTGTCAAAAATCATTTGGCCATATATCAGGGTTTATTTCTGGGTGTTGTATTCTATTCTATTCTATTGGTCTTGAATAAGGGAGAAAAGAGTATAACCTATCCAGGTTGATGAAGAACATAAAGAAAGACCAGGACTGAGAATTAGGAGGGCAATATAAAACAGCAGGGAGTAAAAGACAGTGTGAGAGAAGATCTTGTATTTGCGAGTTCATGGAAATAGGATCATGCTAAAACCACTAAACGCCTGACTTTGAACAATACGGTAAATGTGCCAGCAAGAAACATAACACTTACCCATCTCTGGGAAATATAGTATGGGCATAAAGATACACTACACATAAATATATTAAAAAGGGAAGGGTTTTCATGGTGTGAGAATATTGTGGCATTTGAAATACAATTCACTTCTGTTCTACCATTGTCTCTAAAATTTATCAAAGTGTATATACAAGCAATTCCAATTCTGGTAATGTGCTTGACAGGTTTATATATGAACTTCAGTGGAGCAGTAAATGTACATTCATAGTAGGACTGTTCCCTAAACCAAAAAACAAAACACAAAAACTGCAAAGACTAGAGTTCACTTTGTCAACACACATACAGATGCAATGATGGTCAACGGTCCGAAAACAGAAGGTGAGCATGGGTGAAAGAGGTTAATCCCCAGGCTGGGGTGGGGTGCAGAGTTTGAGGGTAACACAAGTAGAAAAGGCTTTTGTCCTATCCTTGATTTTTGAGGTATGGAAATTCACAGGTCACTACCTTCATTTCAAACTGAATGAATGCACTATTCAATTTTTTTAAACAGGTGAAGTAAACATGAGTGATAATAAATTTCAAACTGTCGCTAATCAAATAAGATACTAAGAAAACTTAAATAATATGATTTAAGAATGAAGTAGAGAGATTGTCCAACATGGTAGCATTCAAAGACCCAGAGCTTGATGCCTCTCATGGGCACACCAAAGTCACAACTGTTTACAGAACAGCAATTGATGAAAAAGGCCGGGACCTACCATAAAAGATGTTTTACAGCTAAAGATATAAGGAAGGCACCTCGACAAGACAGAAAGGAAAGGCAAAATCTCAATAGAGTCAAGACCCATACCACCAAGTGGGTGGCCCACAAATGGGAGAATAATTACAATTTCAGAGGTGCTCCCAGGTAGCAAGGGGTATGAAGCCAACATCAGGCTCCCAAGCCCAGGGACCCTGTTGTGGAAAGAAGAGTTCCTAGAAAGTTGGGCTTTGAAGACCAGTAGTGCTTATTTTCCAGAGAGCCAGAGGGTTGTGGGAAATAGAGATTCCACTCTTAAAAGATGCTCACAAAATCCCACGTGATCTGAGAATCAGAACAGAAGCAGTCATTTGAAAGGATCCCGGGTCACACCTACCTCCTGATCTTGGAGAGTCTCCCAGAGAGGCATGAGGCAACTACAGCACAGCCTCAGGGACAGAGACACTGGCAGCAGCCATTCGGGGGAGCTCCTTCTACCTCGTGGATGCTGGTACCAGCAAGCATAATTTCAGAATCCTCCCTGTAGCTTATCAGCCTCAGGACCGAGCCCCACCCATTTCCACCAGACTACAGACACAAGTACTAGGATGCTGCAGGCCAAGCAACTAACTGAGCAGGGGCATAGCCCCATCCACCAGCAAACAGGCTGCCTTCAGATCCTCTCAGTGCACAGCTGCCCCTGGACATGGGTCCAGCCACCAAAAGCCCCAGGACCAGCCTCCACACCTCAGTGGACAGGCACCAGCCCCAGAGTCCCTGGCCCCTCTGACAAGTGAGCCTGCTCTGGCCTTGGAGTCAGCCTCACCATGGGCAGGTGGTAACTGCACAGGGACTGGATGGAGCTTGGACCTACCCAACAGCAAACCTGCTTTAGCAGTGGGATCAGCCTCATACACCAACAGGCACACACCAGCTCCAGGAATACCACAGCCCAGCAGCCTGTGTAACCAGGCCACTTAATTGCAGGCCAGAAGCAGCCATGGACTCAGCTGGGTCCTGACCCCGCCCATCAGAATGCCAACACAAGATTAGGGATACCCCCGGCCCTGCAGAGAGCTGTGTCAGGAACAGTGATCCAACACCAACTCTGTGGCTCCTGGGCCCTGCAGCCAGAACGCAGAACCTGTCTCTTCCTCCCAGTAGCCAGCATAGCCCCAGAACCAGTGACTGGGCACTAGGCCTGATATCACCTGGACTGCAATTCTACCCATAAGTGAACCAGCACCAGATTTGGTGTCCCCCAGAGTTGTGCAGCCAGCTGCCTTATGATTTAGTCTCACCAAGCAGCACAGACAGCCTCCATACAAGGCAGAGCCTGGCAAACAAGCAGTCTGGGGGCAGCCAAGCCTACCAGACTACCCACAGTAGTCAGCCCGCCACAGCAGAAGAGCCCAAGCAGCCCACATAGGGGGTACACCTAGAATATACAGCTCTAGTGACCAGGGGAGAGGGGGCTGCTGGGACCCATAGGACAGCTCCTACAAAAGGCCACTTCCCCAAGGTCAGGAAATGTAACGAACCTACTACACACATAGCAATAAAAACAGGAAGTTAAGAAAAATGAGGTGACACAGAAACACGATCCAAATGAAGGACCAAGATAAGAATTCAGAAGAAGATCTAAGTGAAGTGGAGATAGCCAATCTCCTCAACAAAGGGTTCAAGGTAATGACTGTAAAGATGATCAAAGAACTCAGGAGAAGAATGGACGACCAGAGCAAGAAGTTAGAATTTTTTTAAAAAGAGTTAGACCATTAAAGAACAACAAAACAGAGATGAGGAATACAATAACTGAAATGAAAAATACATTAAAGGAAACTACTGTAGACTAAATGTTACAGAGGAATGAATCAGAAAACTGAAGGACAGAGTACTGGCAATCACTGAAGATGAACGGTAAAACAATAGATTAAAATGAAATGAGGAAAGTTGAACAGACTTGTGAAACAACATCAAGTGTACTAATATTTGCATTATACTGGTCCCAGAAGCAAAAAGGAAAGACAAAGCAGTGTAGAACATACCTGAAGACATAAGAGTTGAAAACTTCCCTAACCTGGGAAAGAAAACAGACATCCAAGTCCAGTAAACACAGTAAGGCCAAAACAAGATCAACCCAAAGAGGACCACACCAAGACTCATTGTAATTAAAATGGAAAAAAAAAAATAAAGATAAAAAGACACTATTAAAAGGAGCAAAGGAAAAGCAACAAGTTACAAACATGGGAAATTGCATAAAGTTATCTGCTGACTTTTCAGGATAACCTCTGCATGCCAGAAGGGAGTGGCATGGTATATTTAAAGTCATGAAAGGGAAAAGCCTATAAGCAAAAATACTCTACCCAGCAAGGCTCTCCTTCAGATTTGATGGTGAGATCTAAAGTTTTACAGAGAAGCAAAACTAAAAGAGCTCAGCATCGCCAAACCAGCTTTATGAGAAACCTCAAAGGGGTTTTTCTAAGTGAAAAAGAAAAGGTCACGATTGAAACATAAAAATTAGGAAAGGAAACTTACTAAAGGAAAAACCTCATTGGTTAAGGCAAATATTCAACAAAGGTAGTAAATCAACCATGGACACAGCTAATAGGAAGGATGAAAAAAAAACAGTAATAAAATCATCTATATTCACAATAAGAAGTTAAGGGACACACAAAACAGGTAGATGTAAAATATAAGGTCAAATTCAGTAACTGTGGGGGAGCAGAGTAACAATGCAGGGTTGTTAGTGTCCATGTGAAATTAAGAGCTCAGCAACTTAAATAATCACACACACACACACACACACACAAACAAAACTGAAAGAAATCCAAACATAATATTAAAGATAGTCCTCACATCACAGATGAAGGGAATAAAAGGGGAAGAAAGGAACACTGAAGAAATTAAAGAGGGATTCTAAAAATACCCAAGACAAATGAAAATGAACATACAATGATCCAAAATCTATGGGACACAGCCAACACAGTTCACAGGGGGAAGTTATAGTGATACAAGCTTATTCTTAGGAATCAAGAAAAATATCAAATAAACAACCTAACATTACACCTGAAGGAATTAGAAAAAGAAGAAAAAACAAAACTCAAAGTTGTCAGAGAGAAAAATTAAGAAAACTATACCATATGCAATGACATCAAAAAGAATAAGATACCTAGGAATAAACACACCTAAGCAGGTAAAAGACATGTGCTCAGAAATCTATCAGCCATTGGTGAAAGAAGTTGAAGACAACACAAAAAGATGGAAAAATATAGCATGTGCATCGACTGGAAGAATTAATACTGTTAAAATAACCATACTACCAAAGACAATCTACAGATTTAATGCAATCCCTATCAGAATACCAAAGCATTTTCACAGAACTTGAAAAAGTCATTTTAAAATTTGTATAGAAACACAAAGACCCCAAATAGCCAAACAATCTTGAGAAAGAACACAGCTGGAGGCATCACGCACCTTGACTTCAGACTATACTGCAAAGCGACAGTAATCAAAGAGAAAGGTACCAGAGCAAAAACAGACCCAAAGATCACTGGAATAGAATAGAGATCCCAGAAATAAGCCCACACACTTATATTTAATTGATTTATGACAAAGCAGGCAATATGGAGAAAAAACTGTCTCTTCAATAAGTGGTACTGGGAAAACTGGTCAGCTACATGGGAAAGAATAAAATTAGATTATTTTAGCACACCATATATAAAATAAATGCAAAACTGAATAAAGATCTAAACGTAGGACCAGAAACCATAAAACCCCTAGAGGAAAATATAGAACATTCTTCAACATAAATGATAGCAACAGTTTTAGGTTCAGTCTACTAAGGCAAATGAAACAAAAGCAAAAATAAACAAATGGGACTTCACTAAACTTAAAAGATTTTGCACAGCAAAGGAAACCAAAGGCAAAATGAAAAGACAACCTGCTGAGGGAGAGACAATATTTGCACATGATTAAGAGGTTAACATCAAAAAAGATGACCAAGCAAGGGTTCATACCTAAACTACAGAAACAGCACATACAACTCAATATCAAAAAAAAAAACACCCAAAATCTTTTTTAAAAAAATGAGAAGACCTAAATAGACATTTTTTCCAAGGAAAAACTACATATAGACAGTCAGAACTCACAAAGATGCTAAACATAGCTAATCGGCAGTAAAATGCAAATCAAAACTATGAGATATATCACCTCAGTCTTGTCAGAATGGCTGTCATCCAAAAGATCACAAATAACAAAGGTTAGTGAGGATGTGGAGAAAGGGAAACTCTTGTACACTCTTGATGTGAATGTGAAGTAGTGCAGCTACTGTGGAAAGCAGAATGGAGGTTCCACAAAAACCTAAAAATAGAACTACCATAATATCCAGCAATTCCACTGTTGGGTATATCAGAAGGAAACAAAAACACTATTTCAAAAAAAATAACTGCACACCAATGTTCATAACAGTGTTATTTGCCATAGCCAAGATATAGAGTCAAACTAAATGTTCATCAATAGCTTAGCGGATAAAAAAGATTTTTTATGATGACTTCAGCAAAAAATGACATTTTGCCATTTGCAAGAACATGGATGGATTTGGAGGGTATTATGCTTAGTAAAATAAGCCACAGAGAAAACAAGCATGGCATGTTATGAGAAAAAAAGCATGGTATGTTATGAGAAAACAAGCATGGTGTGTTATCACTTACACGTGGCATCTAAAAAAATTGAATACAACAACAACAAAAAAAACAGACTCACAGATTAAAGAACAGACTAGTGGTTACCAGCAGGGAGAGATAGGGTGGAGGGGCAAAATAGTGGTAGGAGATTTTGAGGTACAATCCACTATGTATAAAATCAATAATCTACAGTGATGTACTGTATAGCATGGGGAATATAGCCACTCTTTTATAATAACTACAAATGGAGAAGAACCTAAACATTT
The DNA here is from genome assembly GCF_965194805.1 of Balaenoptera borealis. NCBI lineage: Eukaryota > Metazoa > Chordata > Mammalia > Artiodactyla > Balaenopteridae > Balaenoptera > Balaenoptera borealis. The sequence goes on along the minus strand of NW_028121730.1, from coordinate 17,962 downwards.
ATGAATCACTATGCTGTACCTCTGAAACTAATATAATAATGTAAATTAACTATAGATCAATAAAATATAAAGTAAGAAACAATAAAGGGGAGACACAGATTATTAGATAGAAATCAATTAAATAAACACAAGTTTTGGAAATCAAGGAATTAAAAAACAACACGTAAGACACAACATTGGCATTTAAAGTGTACAATCTATTCATTTAAAAGAAATCATTTAAGTGGTAAAAAATGGTACCCATTCTCACAATTCTGTATATCTAGGATAAATTATTATCTACAAAAATATGTTACAAATATTCACTCAAAAAGAAAGAGAAAATTGGGATAAACCCATTTTAGTATCCAAATTTAATATCAAAGTCTCTATGCAAAATTGATTTGAATAAGCTCTGTTAGCCACTTCTAGTTTCTTTGTGATGTAAAATCTTTTAAAGCATAAAAATCAGCCTTTCTACATTATTCCATTAGACATACATAGAAGTTAAAAGAAATGAGAAGACAGAACAATCCACCAGGAAGGCGAATTTACTGAGAAACAGTCATTCGTTCTCCCTCCTCCTTTTCTTTTCCTCCTTTTCCAGGTCTCTTTCGGTTCCGATCAAGAGAAATCTTGAGAGTTCTGAGAATATTTCTTTGAGGGCTTCAAATCACCATACCTACATCCTCTGCCACAACTACACACACGGGAACAAAAATAAACCTCTGCTATCTACTCACGTAGGAGGGATTCATTCAAAATAAACTCCTACATGGAGACCAACAGGTGAGTTTTCTACCTGTTCTTTCTAATGTCCTTCCATTATAGTAAATCCCACACATTATGAGGAAGAAACGGTTATGTGAGCTTTTCCTTGACGTCAAAAAACTTGCATTCATTTCAAGTACCTGGTGATCATAGGGTACAGCCAGGGAAGGTGCCATCCCCCTTGGGGGGAGGGGCGGTGGATGGGCTCCCGCACCCATGCACCTCCTGATGCACAGATTCTGGAGAAACAAAGGGCGGTCACACCGCAGTCAGCCTGTCAGGCTGTCGGGCCACTGGGCAACCCGACCAGCCTGGAAGTGCCCCATCAGTTTGCTGAAAGCAAAACCCTGTCCCCCCTGTGAAGCCAGGCAATTTGGGTCAGAGAGTCAGAGGAGACCGGTAATCAACTCCTCCTCTCTGCTCACCTCCTTGGGGTTACAGCAAGCCCATCTCCAAACCCAAATCTGACCCTGGAGTGCCAAACTGGGAGTGGCAGGTGGGCTCTGCCGGTGCTTCAGCGCCCCCTGGAGGTTGTCTGCTCTAATGGCAACTCTCAGCCCTTCCTCCTCCTCCTTCCCTAGTCCTGGGGGCTGCCCTGGCCTCCTGCAGCTGCTGGCCTGAATTCATTCTTCTTTTTTCTCCAATTACAATGAAGTGTCTTACAGAGGTTTGGAATCTCTTGAAGAAGGAAGATCTTTTAGCCAATACACCTTAACCGTGAGAAGTTGGTTTCAAGAATGAACCTGAAATACTGTATTTTTCTCCTGATGATTCCAAGGAGAGACAGCTCAAGTTTTCTAAATCATAAGAAAAACCAAGGTAAATATGATATTCTGAGCCAGAGATGAAAAAGCAGTTTTTAGCACCCCCTCCTCATGTCATATGACCAGGATTTAAATCAATCAACTGCCACTGGTTTTTAAATCAAGTGACCCAACTTTAAATCCATCAGCTGCTTCCCTGTAACTCACGTGACTTGGCTTTGAATAGTAAGAAATGCAGAGGTATAAAAATGATGTTCTGAACAATAAATGGAAAGACAACATTTTAGAAAGTTTTTTCCTTTTCGAATGGACCATTCATTGCCTACAGAATAAAGGATTCCCTTGTGGATTTCTTGAACTGTAAACACATACATTGTCTCCGTTGGCTTGATTGACGTAGATTTGGGGGTTTTTTGTTGTTGTTGTTGTTAACATCTTTATTGGAGTATAACTGCTTTACCTTGTTGTGTTATCTTCTGCTGTATAACAAAGTGAATCAACTATTCGTATACATATATCCCCATATCCTCTCCCTCTTGTGTCTCCCTCCCACCTTCCCTATCCCACCCCTCTAGGTGGTCACAAAGCACTGAGCTGATCTCCCTGTGCTATATGCAGCTGCTTCCCAATAGCTATCCATTTCACCTTTGGTAGTGTATATATGTCCATGCCACTCTCTCACTTCATCCCAGCTTACCCTTCCCCCTCCCTGTGTCCTCAGGTCCGTTCTCTACATCTACGTCTTTATTCCTCTGCAGCGACTCCTGCTAGGGACGGATACTTCCTTTTATGCTCAGGGAAATCCCCTAGTTTGAATATGATTTGAGTCTGATCCTGTGAAACCATCAGAACTTCCCACCAGAGATAAATGAGGAGATTCTGGCCTTTATTAGTATGCATGATGAACACGGGTGTCCTGGCTGTACTTGCCAACCCTCCTATTTTACCCACCTATTTTTATCCACCTTCCTCCCTGTGAGTACCTTTGACCAACCCTGAGTTCAGACTCCTGACCTATTCCAGTGACTTTGTCAGCCTTTCTTTAAAAATGGACAGGTAATAAAACGAATTTAACCTAGAAGCAGCAGCTCAGTAAGGGAAATAAAATCATCAGAAGTTATCTAATCACAGCCACAGCCATCCAGGGCTCTGTCTTACCTGCTGGGTCATAAGAATGGGACCTTCCTAAACTTGAAGGGCATCCAATCAAATAAGTAAAGGTCTGCTCACCTCTGGCTCTTGGAGGGATTGCTAGGCACTCTACACAGTGTATACTAACTGCAAAACACTGTCATGGTTGTGAAACACCTATGTTCCAGGAAAGCTTTTTGGGGTGCATGGGGAAGGTTTCTTTTTGACATCAAGCAAAAAATAAATCACCAAGCTCTTTGAGCACAGGGGTTCTTAAGAGAGCAGTAGAAGGAAGGAATGGGCAGAAAAGACGATCTCCAGTGAAGTGAAGGCCGTTTTTCCAAAAGAGTAGGATTTAGTCTCAGTTTAAGGAGAACACTTTTAAATAGCTGGGACAGCTCCAAACTGCAGTTTAGGGAACGAGTGCTTCAAAAGAACAGTGCTTTAAAAGCCCTGGCAAGGCAGCAAGAGGATGAAGAGTTGGTTTTGCATAGTTTTGAACACAGGAGTAAAGAAGCAGAGGCATCTCTGACTAAAAGGCCCTGAGATCCTATGGCATCAATGGGTCAGTTGCAGGGGCAGGGGGTGTGGGGGGCGATATTTCTCTCTCAACGTCTCCCAGGGCAGCCACCCCTCCCGACCCCACCCCCCCACACCCTTCACCCTTCCTCCCTCCACTGTTGGGTCCCCAGGGACAGCACTTTTCAAGCTGGAGCCCTCAGGCACCATCTCTGCTGTCTGGATTCTTCCTGGAGCCTGGCAAGTTCTGGGACAGGAAAGCGGGTCTGCAAGGCCGCTGCGGTGCAGTCGGACCTGGAGGCCTGGAGGGGAACTGGAGCCCTGAAGCCCACCCACGTCCTTGAAGCCGAGGGAGGAACACATCCTCCTAACAGTACTTCTCAGGGGTCAGCGTGCTCCCCACCCGACGGTGATCCATACTCACTTGAGGCAGCAAGGACTGCCTCTAACTGGCCCCCTCGATTCCTCCTTAAGGGTCCTCGCACATGTGTGATAGCGCAGGCCCCGGATCTCTTTAGTCAGCTGAGGCCAGTGCTGCCGGCATCCCACCAGTCCCATCCCCCAGCCCCTCTCTCTGGGACTGTATCTAATAGAAGAAAGAGCACAGAGGAATTGGCTGAATCAAGGGACCTGGGAGCCTGGGGATGAGTTTGAAGACCGAGAACCTAAGGCGCAATTACATATTATTGGAAACTCTTGCGGAGTGTGTGTGGGGGAGGTTAGGAGGCTGAGAGGCTGAGTCGACCTGGTGAGTCCAGCCCCAGGACACCACACAGCCCTGTCCCCCTTTCCCTGCCATCAGACAAGCGGTGCCGCAACTCCAGACGGGACTCTGCACTTCCCCCTCCCTGATTCTCCAGAAGAGCAGGTGGCCCCCCTCTGAGGGCAGGGGCAAGACAACGGACCAAGTCCCCCTGCACAAAGGCGCTACTGGAATCTCTTCCTGAGCAGCAGTGCTGGCTTGGAGCGAACCCGTGCACCGCCAAAGTTGGTCTCATCCTGCAGCTGAGGGACGCAGGCTTTAAGTCAGCTGCCTTGGCTTTAAATCAATCAGTCCCCCCTTTAAGTCAGGTGACCCGACTTTAAATCACTGTGTGCCCCTCAAGCCTGCCACTTCAAAAGTTGGGAACTTCACTTTGATCCCAGCACCTCACACAGCTGAATGCACACTGTAGTCACCCCAAGCCTGGCTTAGAGGCAGGATATAAGGTAAGGGGATGGGCTGCACACATGGTGAGAAGGGTACACTTCATGTACCAGAAGGGTCCAGGTACTCTGGGTACAGCAAGCAGTGCACGATACAGCAGCTCCCTGGCAAAGCTGCTGATGCACAGGGGGAGCAGGCACACCCAGGCACGCAGAGGTTCCAGGCAGGGAGCTGGGGCACAGCCAGCCGGGAGGGTGTGAAAGCCGAGGATCTGAGCCTTCTTGAGAAAGGCAGACACAGAGGATGGATGAGAAACAAAGACCAGATGAAACATGGATTTGAAAAGCACACCCTGCTCTTGAAATTGGGGTGGGGTCACCCCAGATTTGAGTCTTCTTACGCCCCTGTAACTAGTGCTTTGGCATTTGCCCAATTACTTGTGAAATGTGACTGATAATATCTAAACCATAGAATACTGCATTTGGAGTGGTTTTGCGTGTTTATGTTTCTATAGTGGAATAATCTTTCCTACAAGAAAAATGTACACAATCTGAAATAAATTCAAACCCCTCTTTAAAAAGTACTATATCGGACTTCCCTGGTGGGGCAGTGGTTAAGAATCTGCCTGCCAAGGCAGGGGACATGGGTTCGAGCCCTGGTCAGGGAAGATCCCACATGCCGCGGAGCAGCTAAGCCCATGGGCCACAACTACTGAGCCTGCAGACCACAACTACTGAAGCCCGCGCGCCTAGAACCGGTGCTCCACAACAAGCGCAGCAAGAGAAGCCACCGCAATGAGAAGCCCGCGCACCGCAACAAAGAGTAGCCCCCGCTTGCCGCAACTAGAGAAAGCCTGCGCATAGCAACGAAGACCCAACGCAGCCAAAAACAAATTAATTAATTAATTAGTTAACTATTTAAAAAAAAAAAGTACTATATCCTTCTGTACAGCTTCTCTGGGAAGAACAGAGAGATGGCGTAGGAGAGTGAGAAAGACCAATATTTAGTGCACATCTCTCATGCAGGTGCTCTGCTGGCTCAGATAGATTTATCCCCACTTTACAAAGGAGGAAATAATCTCAGAGAGGTTTAGTAATTTTCCCAAAGCCAAACAGCTATGGAGTGGCAGAACCAAGATCTGAACCAAGTCTGTTACCTTCAAAGCCTAAGTCCTCATCACAACAAAACTCAATTAATATTTACATTTATCGAATTACATTGCAACCTGGGGAGTTCTTGGCACAATCCTGAATAAGAGTGAGAAAGAAAGAAATAGCATTGTTCCTACAGTCAACCCAAATTTTTGGAGCAGCTCCTAGATGCCTGGCCCTTTTTGGGGTTCAGCAGTGATCAAGACAGGAAGAGTCCTGCTTTCATGAACCACGTAGTGGGGAGGAGAGACGGGTGCAACTTGGGTGAGGGATTTCACCTTGCTGGACCTCTGTTTTGTCATCTGGAAAATGGGATGGGTGTTCCTCATTTTCTGGGATTGTCCAGCCCTCACATTCTCTGATTCCATAAGAAGCATTTGTTTTCCTGTTTCTTTAAAATTCATTCAGGCCGTGAGCTGTGATGAATGTTGTTAGCTGCTCCCCAAAGCACTCTATTCCCACCCTTTTCCTGTGATCAGGTCTTTCCCGAAACATGACTCACAGTCAGTCAGTCAAGTCACAGAACCTAAGGGGCACCCAGCAGAAAAATTCCAACCCTTGCTTCCCAGGAGCTCTGCGGTCTACCTGCCAGGTAAACTTAACTCACCTGGCACAAGGTGGCCATCCCTGGTTTCACATCAACATGATCTCAGGCACAAACCTCCTTGTTTTTCCATTTTGTCTTTAAGTTACTTGTTGAAACAACTGCACAAATATGACAAAGGTATAAAATCAGGCATCTTCTGCCCCCAGTGCCTACTAATAAATGATTTTCTGCCACTTTAATGATAAAGATAGAACATTTCAACATTCTGCTACCCTTATTATTTGCCATTTTTGTTGATATTTCTATTGAATACATCTTTCAATATTTTAACAATGGAACATTTATTTAGGTTGTTCCAGACCCAGCCTTTAGTGGTAAAGGTTTTGTTGTTATATTTCTATTATGTTTCCTTTAAAAATCATTATCCTATTTAAATGGATTAAGTCAATTCTATAGGCATTTATCTTATGATATTGATGGAATTGATACATAGAGGGCAGTAGTACAAGTTGATTGGACTTGAGAACCTCTATTAGCACAGTTAAGTATAAATATTGTCTATATGTAAACCAAAGTACATGCCGAGTGAGATTCTCCGACTTTTTTCACTGTCTGCCCCTCAAGCCTGTGGGAAATGGAATATTTCTTGCCCTATCAGTAAACAAAGGATGCCACAGTCTTCAGCACTTGCAGCCCTCCAATGTGAGCCGGCGGGCCCTGAGGCACTCAGGATATGCAAATACAGAATGCAGGCCCCAGAGAGCTGAGGTGCATATCAAAGGAAGGAATTCAGTGAGCCCATACAAAGAAAAGCGCCGCATTCCTCACCTTGGGAGAGCTGGTTTTCCTTAGTTAACAATCACCTTTTGATGTTCCCCATTACCTGCGCCAGTCCCCTGCCCTGTCCCCCCCCCCCCCCCCCCCCCGGTACTTTAGCTCAGGGAGGAAGGAGCGCAGAGGGACTCGGCTGAATAAGGGGCCTGCGCGCCTCGGGAGGAGTTTTCAGCCGCTTTCCCCGCAGTCGGGAGGAGGGGCGCTGACGCTGCAGCCGGACCCTGCGCCTCCCTTGCCCCGTTTCCCCTCAGGACGCTCAGGCCGACCCGCTCCCCACGCCCACCAGGCCTCGCGAGCCAGGCCGAGGGCAGGGGCGAGAGGAGGGACCGAAGTTCCCGGGGACCAGACGCTGGAGGCCGCTCTTTCTGCACAGCAGCGGCGGGTGGCAGCGAAACCCTGCCCCTCAGAAGCTGGTCTTGTGCTGCCGCCCGGGCACCGGACCAGGCGGCGGGTCGGCGCCCACTTACCCGGCCCGCCGTCCCCGCGACTGTCACGGCTTCGGCCGCCGGGGCACCTCCAGAGCCGGCAGCCTCAGTGAGGTGGCCCTCCCCTCGGGCTCCGGGGCAGTTCCGTGACGGCGGAGGGAAGAGACCCCGCCCGAGCCGGGAGTTCCAGCTCTGAGGAAACGCGGGCTCTGTTCAGCGCGCAGTGGGTGGGACCGCTCTGCCCCGAGGCCTTCCGGGAGGGAGCGGGGCGGCGGGGGAGGGAGCCGCCAGGAGCGCAGGGCCCCGTCGGGGGGGTCCTGGAGGGGCGGCCCGGCCTGGGGGCCACGCCCACTGTGGCCGCAGCCCAGGTCTTTTTCCAGGAATCCTACACGAAAAAGTTAGAAAAAGACACAGTCTACAGTAAATATTCACAAATGATTGTTGCTGCTGTGCTCACTATTCTATTAAAGGTGTAAAATCCATAAAACACTTTAAGTTCAAAATTAAATATGAATTTTTACCTTTCTAATTATGTCTCTGATATTCACAGTTGTGGTTAATGAATCAGAGACTGTGGCATCACTAGTTAAAAATGAGCTTGTTAAAAAAATAGAACTCAGGCCCACCGGACCTACTGAATCACAATCTGCACTTTTACAATCTCCCCAGTGTACTTGTGTACCCATGAATAGTTGAAAGGTACATTTCTACCTCGACATGTCTTTTCTGTATGAGAAATACACACACTTTATCCAATTTGATATAAATAAAACACTCAAAAATGCATATGCCTGTGTTGAAACCATCATTTTATCATTTCTTTTCCAGACAAGTATAGTCTCTATACTGGTTTTGTGGATCACATGCCATACTCTTTTCTTGTAGTTAGAAATAAGGTAGAGAAAGTTACTTTGTAAAAAAAAAAATATCTATCTATCTATCTATATATATATATATTAGTGGATAATTGAAGACACTCTTCTAAATTAAAAGCAGTTCTCTTAACTTGCTGTTTTCTTCTTGGGTCGCATTATGAACTCTTCCCGTGGCCACATGGCATGTGTACTTTGAATTTCAGGGACTGCTGACATTCCAGGATGTGGCCATAGATTTCTCTCAAGAGGAGTGAGAATGCCTGGACCAAGATCAATGGGAATTGTACAGGGATATGATGTTAGAGAAGTATAGGAACCTGCTCTCCTTGGGTGAGGATACCTTCCTTCCAGAATTCCTTATCCAACCACAGGGTTTGGAGTCCTTCATTTGTAGAATGTCTCCTGAAATCTTCTGCTTCCTACAATAGGGTTTCAGATTGCAACGTTTCAGGAAAGATTGGGAGTTTGTGGGTATAATTTTTCTTATTCTTTTAAAATTGCAGCCTCCCTTTTAATATACTTTGTAACTGCTTGGGATGTGTCTCTATGAACTGTGTACTATATGCTTCTGTTATAGTCCTTACAATATTTTATTGTCTTATTTTCTGTAACCATTTTCCATGGATTCTTTGGGCTTAAGGTATAGTAAAAGGGAGACTGCGATTCTCCCTTTAAAAGGGGACTTATTAAAAGGGGACTTCCCTGGTGATGCAGTGATTAAGAATTCGCCTGCCAATGCAGGGGACCCGCTTCGATCCCCGGCCCGGGAAGATCTCACGTGCCACGGAACAACTAAGCCAGTGGGCCACAACTACTGAGTCTGCACGCCACAACTACTGAAGCCGGTGTGTCTTGAGCCCGTGCGCCATTTATTTTTTGGAGAATAAAACCACTTCTGAGTGATTAAAATTTAGGCCAGCTAGTCAAAATGCTTTATCACCTGTTCTTCTAAAACACTGATCAATGGAACAAGTTTTACTAGGGATAACAGTGTAATTGTATTCTGGAGTTCATATGGGCAATATGGTTTATGACCTTGATGCTGGATCACGACATTTCAATGGTATAACTGCTATTAATTGTCTGTTTGTTCAACGATTAAAGTCTCACGTGATCTGAGCTCAGACTGGAGTCATCCTGGTTGGTTTCTGTCTATTGCAGATTTCTTCCAGTATGAAAGGACAAGAGCAATACGGCTTACTTTACAAAATGTCTTCAAACTAAATGATGATATAATCTACCTTCAATTAATTTATACATACCCTGCTGTAGAACAGGGTTCGTTACGGTGGCAGAGCCCGGTAATTATGTAAAACTGAAACTTTTTCTGCACTGGTTCAAGTCCTCTTCCTAAGAATATGTTTATAATCAACATTCTTTCACAAATTACCCAACTTAATTCACCAGAGCATTCCTCATATTAACTAAATGGAAAATCCTAGGCTATATACAAATCCAGAAAGGGCCAAAAATCATCAGCCCCCATGGATGATCACAACCCATTGCTGAGGCATTCAAATTACTTATTAAAGAACCACTATGTCCATCAACATCATCAATTTATATATTATTGCCCCAGTGCTAGCCTTAACCCTGGCTCTCACAACATGAATTCCTCTTCCCATATCTTATCCACTAATTAATATAAATGTAGGCATATTATTTCTATTAGCCATATCACACCTAGCCATTTATTCCATCCTCAGATCTGGATGAACTTCACATTCAAAATACTCACTCACTGGAGCTCTAGGAACAAGAGCACAGACAATCATCTCATATGAAGTAATGTAGCAGTTATTCCATTCTCAGTCTTACAGATAAATGGATCATTTACACTTTCAACAGTAATTATTACACAAGAACACCTATGACTAATTTTCTCCTGACCCCTACCCAGAATTTGATTATCTCCGCAGTAGCAGAAATCCAATGAAGCCCCACTTGATTTAACAGAAGTAGAATCAAAACCCGTATATGTCTTCAATGTAGAAAATGTAGCAGGCCCATTCACCCTGTCCCTCCTAGACAATATGTCAATTTCCCTATAATAAACATTTCCACAGCAATCTATTTTTAGGAGCATTCGACAATCCCTAGGTGCCAGAATTATAGATTCTTTCATCGTGTAAATATAGTTTTTTTAAAAAGTAATTTTTATAGTTTTACTGCCTTTAAACAAAATGTACTCCATTGCTGTGGAATATTCCTTCATAGGAGCGTGCTTGGTTCATTTCTGCATCCGCCTGTGATGGCCTTCAGGTTCTTTCAGGTTTGGCTCCTGTGGCTGCGAGTCCATGTCCGTGTGTCCTGGTGCAGGGCTGGTGGGTTTGTGTTCAACTGGGAGGAGCACTGTGGGTCTCTGTGCAGGGACTTCGCTATCTGAGGCCCGATTGTTTCAGAAGTGGTTGCATCCCCCCGTTGCGTACCAGGCTTTCCATTGCTCCACATCCGGCTGATATTTGATACTATGTCTTTCATGTCTGCCATTCTGGTAGGTGTACGCACAGTATTTTTCTTATGGCTTTAATCCCTCTGTTGTTAGTGAAGTTGTGCATCTTGTGGTATTCATGGACTATTTCCTGTTGTTTTTTAAAAAGTTTAAAAAATTGTGGTCAGATATACATAACATAAAATTTACTATCTTAACCATTTTTAAGTGCACATTTCAGGGTCAAGAAGTAATTCACACTGTTGTGCAAACCTGACCACCATCATCCTCCAGAACTTTTTCATCTTGCAAAATTGAAACAGTCCCCATTAAACACTCACTCCCCATTGTCCCTCCCTCAGCCCCTGGCACTCAACATCCTACTTTATGTCTCTAGGTTTCCGACTGCTCTAGGGGCCTTGTATGAGTGGATCAAGCACTCTTTGTTTTTTTGTGTCTAGCTTACATCACTGAGCATAATGCCCTCAAGGTTCATCCCTGCTGCAGCCTGTGTCAGAATTGCCTTCCTTTTTAGGCTGAATAGCATTCCCTTGTATTGATGGACCGTGTTTCTCTTCTCCATTCATCCATTAGTGGACACATGTAATAGCTACATTCATTTCTCCTGTCATAATATTTGTGGAATAACATCAGAAAGTCCTATGAATCAAAAGTCATTTGCCATTAACTTTTTTCTTAAACTTTTTGTTGTGAAAAACATCAAGGCTAAGAAAAGGGAAAAATACATGTCAGCTTCACTTGTGTTCAGGAATTAATGCTTTACGGATTCACTTTATTCCCTGTGTGTGTGCTATGCGTGTGCATGTGCCTGTTTGCATACATATGCTGTGCATGTGCATAGGTATGTGCACTTGCACACATTAGTGTGTGCATGGGCATATGCATGCATGTGTGTTCACATGCTAGTGTGTGAATATAGTTGTGCTGTGCACATGCATATGTTTGTGTGTGTGCTGTGCCTGCCTGTGCGCACACCTGTGTGTTTGCTGGAACCACTTGCAAGTTGGTTGCAGACTGAATTGTGCCCCAGATATATCCGCACGCAGCTGCTCTAACAATCCTGCGTAGCCACGTAAAGGTCACAGATCTCAGGGATTTAAATGGATGGAGCAGGATATCCTGACACAGAGTGTGTCTTCCAATGACTGTCACTGTCTCAGTAACATCCTTCACACCTTCTTTAAGCTCCATTCAGGGTCCAGTTTAGACTCCCTTTACATTCAGTCACCTGCCCCAGGTCCCCTAAAGCAACAATGTCACCGTTGGAGAGCCCGGCCAAGGCTGGGGGTGCCCCTCCTGTTGGCCTGGCCTCCAGGCCCTGCACTTGGCTCCTGTGTTCCCATCTCTCAGCCAGGCCCCGATTTGGATGGGGCCGCCACCTCTTTCCACACAGGGTCCCATCGCCCAGTCAAGGGGGTTCATTCTCCCCAAACACAGCATCAGGAGTGGGGGGGTGTGTGACAGTCCCCACTGGGTCTCCTTCATGTGAGACCCTGTGCTGTTGAAAGAGCAGGCACCCTGCCCTCGGGGGTGGGGGGCTTGGGGGTGACATGCGGCCCACGATGGGCAGGCGGGTTTCCTGATGGGGCGAGCCAGTGTGCAAGGAGTTCCGCGGTGGGTTCTCCTCTCCAACGGCTTCTGTGCCCCTACCTCTCCCCGTGCCTCCCCTTGAAGACAGCGCGGTGCCCGGGACGGGAGCCATGGGAGCCGTCAGCCACCGCCCCCTCTACACACACACACACACACACACACACACACACGCGCACGCACACGCACACGCACACGCACACGCACACGCACACGCTGCAGGGAAGCAGGACCTGAGTGCAGGGCTCTCAGCGGCCCTGAGCGCCCCGCCCGGAATCGGCCAGCCGAATGGACAGACCGGATCTCCCGGCCCGGACCATGCAGGACTCTCCTGCCTGGGCTTCCAGTGTGGCCGCCTCCTTCTGGAAGCCTGGGAGGCTGGAATCAGGCCACTTCTTGTCTGTCCTGGCAGCAGACTGGGCTGCACTCTAAGAAGTTCGTGGCTCGCCCGTGGATCCTGACCATCAGGTGGCCAGAGAAATTGGGAACATTTCTGTTTTGCCTGTTGAAATGTTTAATGACAAAGATTTTGTTCAGTTTCCTGATGTGGGTGTCCAAAGATGAGAGACCCATGTGTGTGATCTGTACCTCCTATGAGATCAGCCCTAAGCTAGTTTAAACATGATCAAGTTCTGTCTACATGGTAGATTTAGACCTCTGCATGTCCTGTCTACTGATTATGTTTAGAGCTGACCATGTGTTGTCTATAATAAGAAGATTTAGACCTGACCATGCTCTGTGTACGCTAGGACTATGGGGACCTGGGTAGAGACCCGGCCTGGCCTCAGTACTGGGAAGCTCCGTGCCTGCATCTGAATGTCAGTGCTTAGATGTCTGGGGTCTGGAGCTGAGGTGGGCTTGTCTACGTAACAGCCTCTCTTCTGAGTGTGGTGACCTGGTCCTCCCAAGGGTCAGTGCTATGGTCGGGGCCTTAGTCTTAATCCCTGCAAGGTTCACCTTCCCTGGGGCTCATGGAGAATCCTCAGGAGGACTACCTGGCAATAATTCCAATTTACCAGCACGTGCATGGTGCATAGGGAAGCAGGTTTAGCTGGTGAATTGATTGCAGGGCACGCAGATCGGGCAAAAGGCCGATGGGTGACAGCTGAGGCTGCTGCTGAGCTCTCCCTCCAGTCTACCGTCCCTACTCAGCAGAGTCCAGAGCTGCCCCTCGGCTTTCAGCCCTGCTGTCCTGTGAGTTTTCTCAACATGTAAGTGAGACGAGAAAGGACTGAGCATGCCAGCACCAAGGTCGTGTGTTCAACTCTAGTATGAAAGCTTTAAAAACAGTTAAAATCACACAGAACCAAAGTGAGAAGAGGAGGACTCCTCTGGGACAAGTGTGGGGAAAGGAGACCCGCCTGACACTTTTTCCCATCCCAGGAGGTCCCAGGGACCCAGCTTGTTTCCACATTGGGGGAGCCCCCTGCAGAGCCATGGTGTCCTGACCAAGGGGACGTGTGACCCCAGGTGCAGGGTCTGGGGAGGTGAGGTCACCCTGGGACTGTGGACATGTGACCCAGGTGGAGGGGTCTGGGGAGGTGGGTCACCCTGGTGAGTGTGGATGTGTGGCCCCAGGTATAGGGTGCGGGGACTGTGTGGGTCTCACCATACCTGCATGGGTCAGGCTCACATGTATGGGGAGACCGCATATGTGCTCTTTGCCTGCAGTGTGTCCTGTCCCCTTTGAGATTTCCAACCTCTGCATTAAGGGTGTTGTCCTGATTAACCTGTGGTTCCTTTTCTTCTCTTAATCTTGTCACAATCATATGAGGCCAGGCATGTTTGAGTGGGTTGCTGCTCTGTGTTCCGGTGAGTGACAACACTTGGTGGTATCATATTAATACTATAGCATATCATATGTCTAATCTATGGGGGTCACCACTGCCTGGGTCCCCCTGGACAGAGGTCAGGTGAGCACAGACTAGCCCCCCCTAAGAATGGTCTCCCCCGTGCTCTGTGAGGGTACCGTGATGGCCCCTAAGGTAGGGGACTGTGTCCGGGCCTCCGACATTTGTGATGAAGGGGAGTCGAAATGGAATCTCAATTAACAAGACATTATTTTAAGAATGTATTTTAAGTGAAATAAAACACACGTCACATACCCTTTACCATCATCACCATTTTAAGTGCACGTTTCTGAGGCATCAGATATATTCACTTTCTCGTGGAGCCATCACCACCATCCCTAGAACTTTTCATCTTGCAAAACCAAAATTCCACAACCATGAAAGTCTCATTCCCCATTCCCTCCCACTGCCCCTGGCACCGATATCCACTTCAGTCCCTGAGTTGTCGACTCCAGGGCACCCACTGGAGTGGAATCCTGCAGTGTTTGCTGACGGGTCATTTTGGAAGAGCTGACTTTCAGTCTGAAGCTCTGCCTGTTTGCATCTGAAGACTATGCATTTAAGGAGAGGGTGTATGAGGAAGGGGGTGTATGCGGGACAAAGGTGTCCGGGGTACAGGTGAGCCAGGACCTGACCAGCTGCCTTTTGGGTCCTCTGGTCCCATCTCTTGGTCTGTGCCTCATCTGCATCCTCACTGTCCCCGCTGGCACCGCTGGGGTGTTGTTGTCTGAGTGAGATTCCCCTGGTGCCCCTGCTCTCCTCCCCTCCTCCTGCTGGTCGGGGAGGGAACTGCTTGCTGTGTGGTCTCTACTCCTGAGGCATGAAGGACCCTGTAGCATGGACCTGCAGAGTGTGGGGTGTGGTCCCAAGAGCATGGGGCCCACATAGGACACGACATCGGGGCGTGACAAGTGCTAGGGCTGCCTCATCACTGACAGGGAATGTTGCCCAGATCCTGCTCGAGACGGCGTGGTGGGTGGCCTGGGACCCTAGAGGCCCCATTTCTATACTGAAGCTTGGAGAGTGCCTCCCCATGGGCTCCAGATTCACACCATATCTCAGCCATATCCCTCTGTCCTGTCTTTGAACTCAGGAAAACGAGCTCTCTTGTCCACAACATAGGCCTGGTCCTGTTGATATTAGGATTCTTTAAGTTAGGCGTCCTGGGATAGCAGCTCCTTTTAGGCCTGAGAAGGAACAACTCCGGAGTGTACAACAATTTCAGATGAAACTAATATTCAATGACTATCCCTAACTACTCGGTTGTTGACTTCTATTAGTCATTATTCTCCTGGTTTTAGCTCTGATGTGGGGATTACAGAGGAGTCAACATTTAAATCTTCATAATCTGTGTATTTGTAGCTTCAGTATCATTACTGACCCATAGTTTTTTTATGGTTTGGGAAGAGTTATTGATTTCATGTATCATGTAAAGCATTCACAATGATGATAGGGCAATTAAGATTACAATAATAGCTAGTAAATTGTTCACATTTTCTCTACCTGTGCATCTATTGTATGCATATGAGTTTAGATGTCAATATTAGTGAAATGATATAGAGGACTAGAGAACTTATTTTAAAAATCACTATTAATGTGTGATGATGAAAATGTAAAAGTTCTTCCATAATCGGTGATGTTGTATCTTGAGAGCCTAGATGAAATTGATATGCCTTAGTGATATACAGGATTTTAGCCTATCATTTAACTTTGACAAAGCTACATCACTTTTTACTTTTATCTCATTTATTGAGGAAGACATAATTGTTATGGTGTTGGCTTGAAACTGGTTGAAAAGGACTTGAGTCCTTCCTTATTTTACATTTACGTAGGTAGGATCTTGAAACATAGGATATGGTGGCGGACATCCGTGTAACCATTCTAGGTTAGGAGTAGCAATTTCCACTGCTAAGACTTCTTGTTTAGACACAAATGCTTTTCAAAGTATGAAGATTATTAGCATTACTGCTGCTACTGAGATGAATGAGCCTAAAGACAAAATATTTCATGTTGTGTGTGCCTCAGGGTACTCAGACTAACATAGTGACATCCCTGAGAGGCCACGAAAATGCTGCAGGAAGACATATTTACTACTACAAATATACTTGTGAAGTGAATTTTTGCTCATGCTGAGCTAACAGTATAACCTGAGAATAGTGGGAATCAGTGTAGGAAGCCTCCTATAATAGTGAAGACTGCTCCCATGGACATTAGGTCATGGAAGTGTGCTACTACATAGTATGTATCCTGGAGGACAATGTCTGGGGATGAGTTGGCTAAGATGATTCTTGTCTAACCACCTACTGTAAGAAGAAAAACTAAAGCCTAAAACTCATAATATAGTGGAAGGTCATATAGTATTACCTCCGTGAACAGTTGCTAACCAGGGACTTCCCTGGTGACGCAGTGGTTAAGAATTTGCCTGCCAATGCAGGGGACACGGGTTCGAGCCCTTGTCTGGGAAGATTCCACATGCCGCGGAGCAAAAAGCCCGTGTGCCACAACTACTGAGCCTGCCCTCTAGAGCCCGCAAGCCACAACTACTGAAGCCCACGCACCTAGAGGCCGTGCTCTGCAACAAGGGAAGCCACTGCAATGAAAGGACCGCACACCGCAACGAAGAGTAGCTGCCGCTCACCGCAACCAGAGAAAGCCCATGCGCAGCAACCAAGACCCAACTCAGCCAAAAAAAAAAAAAAAATGAAAAGAAAAAGAAACATTAAATAAAGAGTTGCTAATCAGCTAGATACTTTTACTCCTGTAGGGATAGAAGTAATTACGGTAGCTGATGCAAAGTATCCTCCTGAGTCCACAGCTATCCCTATGGTAAACATATGATGGGCCCACAAGAGAACTCCTAAAAAACCAGTGGGCATGACTCATACTATTCCCAGATAGCTGAAAGGCAATTTTTGTCCTAAATAGTATGTAATGATATGTGAGTTTATAACAAACCCTGTTAGGCCATGAATACAGACTTCAGGGTGAGCGAAGTATCAAAATAGGTGTTGGTATAGGATTCGGTCTCCTCCTGCAGGGTCAAAGAAAGTAGTGTTTAGATTTCTATCTCTTAACAGCATGGCAATTCTGGCTGCTTGGACTGAGATTGGTAATTATAGTAATATGGCTATAGTTGGGGAAGATTAAACAAATAATGGTGTTTGGTATTGGGATATGACTGCTGGTTTTGTATTAAAGACTATAGTAATAAAAGTAATAATACCAGGAATTGAGGAGACACCTGCTGAATGTAAGGAGAAAACAGTTAGGTCGACAGAGGCTCCTGCATGGGCCAGATTGCAGGCTAGAGCTGAATACACGGTTCCACTGGTACCAGAACCAGCTTCTACTATTGGTGATATGAGTAGGAGTAAGAATGATGGGGGAAGTAGTCAAAAGTTTATATGATTTATTGGGGGAAATGCTACTTCAGGTGTCTGAGTTATTAGTGGCCCAAGTCAGTTTTCAAAGCCTGCAATCATAACGGGTACAGCTATAAAGAAAATTATTACAAGTGCAGGGACTGTTATGACTACCTTACAGATTTGGGCATCTCCAAGTAGCGGTCCAGGTCAGCATAGCTCAGCCTGGATTAATATAATTAAGGTGCTGCCTGCTACTCCAGCTCAAGCACCAAATAGGAAATATAAAATGCCAATATCTTTGTGATTGGTTGAAAAGAATCAGCAGTGTATGAACAGAGGTAAAATGACTGAGTTAGCATCAGACTGTAAATCTAAAGACAGAGATTGAGCCCTCTTTCTGGCAAACCCTGTGGTGAATCAACAAATTGAATTGTAACTTCAGAGAAGCAGCTTCAATTCTGCCAGTGATTTTCCTGCCTTTTTTTTCTTTTTTTCTTTCTCAAATGAAGAAGAAGTAGACTGAAGCCAGTTGACTAGAGGATTTGCCTGTTAACTAAAGTTTCCT
>NW_028121731.1:0-29017 GCF_965194805.1 Balaenoptera borealis | reverse complement strand
GCCCATGGGGGCCTGAGGGTACTCAGTGTTCTTGCAGCGAATAGGGTGCCCACGCGGGGTTCTAAGATGTCCTGCAAAGCGTACTGACATTAAAACAATGCAGAGCAGCGACTACGGCCTCATGGAAAATGCTGCACGCCTCCGCTTCTGCATGGCAATTCAGAGCCTTACCTCGAGACAACTGCTCACACTGAGTGTTCCGTTAGCGCCACAGCATGGTAGGATGCTGACTTTCTCCTCGAGCAGAGTGACTTCAGGAACGAGGTCCTCGAAGAATCCTAAGCAGAGTGTGTTCTCATGGCAGCTCAGAAGGGGGCCGTGACGAACACTTCCATGACACGTCGCACTGGCTAGAAATGTGGTCCTGAGGCTGCTCCAGTCCTCTGGAAATGTAGCTCTCCTTAAGGAACGTGCAGGGTTTTGCCCATCACTCGGCATACACAGAGGGCCTCCGAGGGACCGACCTTAGGGCCTCGATGTTGCTCAGCAGGCCCACAGGGGTCTGGAGGCACTCACTGATATTGGAGGGAAAATGATGCACACCCGAGGGGCCTAGGAGTCCTGAAAAGGGTACTTCCTTTAAAATAAAGCAGAACAGGGGCTTCCCTGGTGGCGCACTGGTTGAGAATCTGTCTGCCAATGCAGGGTACACGGGTTCGAGCCCTGGTCTGGGAGGATCCCACAGGCCGCGGAGCAACTGGGCCCGTGAGCCACAACTACTGAGCCTGCGCCTCTGGAGCCTGTGCTCCGCAACAAGAGAGGCCGCCATAGTGAGAGGCCTACGCACCGTGATGAAGAGTGGCCCCACTTACCGCAACTGGAGAACGCCCTAGCACAGAAACGTAGACCCAACATAGCAATCAATCAATCAATAAATCAATCTTAAAAAAACAATAAAACTTAAAAAATAAAGCAGAACAGCGACTAAGACCTCATGGTAAGAGCTGCATGCCTACCTTTCTGCGCGGCTACTCAGGGACTTACCTCGAGGCCAGTACTCACCTTGAGTATCCCTTTAGCTCTAGAGCGTGGCAGGATGAGCTCCACCCCGGCCATCGAAGCACCCGGCTTACCTAGAGAAAACTCATTTTCTTCCCAGAGCCATGCCTACAGTGGCTAGTGGCCTGTCAACAGCAGTCAATTTCAAGTAGCTTCAAGGCAGCATGAATGGAGCTTTCAAAATGGGAAAGCAAGGCTAGTTCCATCAGGCCCCATTTCCATGGGCACACGCAGCATACATCCTTGTGCTTTCTAACAAGTCCAAAGAGACACAGGTTACCCAGTGGTTCCTTCCCTGAATCAACTCCTCGAAGCAGGGTGTTCTGCAAATAGTGAACTTCCTCAACCAAGGAATGCGCCAGCTAAGCCTCCGGGCCCATGGCTCTTCAAAAGCCTGCAGTGTTACCCGAGGAACTGGGCTTTAGTTTCAGTCGGAACGCAAGCCGACATTCTCCTGGAGGCAGGGTCACTTCAGGCAGGGGGTCCCAGATGGAATGCGAAGCCGAGGGTTATTCTCAGTGCAGCTCAGACTAGGGCAATGAGTCACACTTGCAAGGTATGTTGGACCTGCTACAAAGCGGTTCGTCGACCTGGGGGAGTGTTGAGGAAATCAAGCTGTCCCAAGAAAGAGTGCAGTCTGTTGCCCTACACTCGGCATACACAGAGTGCCTCCGAAGGGCTACGGGCCTGGATGTGGCTTAGCAGGCCCATGGGGGCCTGAGGGTACTCAGTGTTCTTGCAGGGAATAGGGTGCCCACACGGGGTTCCTAGATGTCCTGCAAAGCATACTGACGTTAAAACAATGCAGAGGAGCGGCTACGGCCTCATGGAAAATGCTGCACGCCTCTGCTTCTGCATGGCACTTCAAGGCCTTACCTTGAGGCACGTGCTCTCGCTGAATGTCCCGTTAGCGACACAGCATGGTAGGATGCTGACTTTCTCCTCGAGCAGAATGACTTCAGGTACGAGGTCCTCGAATAATTCTAAGCGGGGTGTTTTCTCATGGCCCCTCAGACGGGGGCCATGACGAACATTTCCATGGCATGTCGCACTGGCTAGATGTGTTGTCCTGAGGCTTTTCCAGTGCTCTGGAAATGTAGCTCCCTTTAAGAAACGTGCAGGGTGTTGCCCATCACTCGGCATACACAGAAGGCCTCCGAGGGACCGACCTTTGGGCCTCGATGTGGCTCAGCAGGCCCACAGGGGTCTGGAAGTACTCACTGATATTGGAAGGAAAATGATGCACACCCGAGGGGCCTAGGAGTCTTGAAAAGTGTACTTCTTTTAAAATAAAGCAGAACAGGGGCTTCTCTGGTGGCACACTGGTTGAGAATCTGCCTGCCAACGCAGGGTACACGGGTTCGAGCCCTGGTCTTGGGAGGATCCCACAGGCCGCGGAGCAACTGGGCCCGTGAGCCACAACTACTGAGCCTGCGCCTCTGGAGCCTGTGCTCCACAACAAGAGAGGCCGCGATAGTGAGAGTCCTACGCACGGCGATGAAGAGTGGCCCACACTTACCGGAACTGGAGAGAGCCATAGCACAGAAACGAAGACCCAACATAGCAATCAATCAATCAATCAATAAACCTTAAAAAAACAATAAAAAATAAAAAAAATAAACTAAAATAAAGCAGAACAGCGACTAAGACCTCATGGAAAGAGCTGCATGCCTACCTTTCTGCGTGGCTACTCAGGGACTTACCTCGAGGCCAGTACTCAGGATGAGTTTCCTTTAGCTCTAGAGCGTGGCAGGATGAGCTCCACCCCGGCCATCGAAGCACCCGGCTTACCTAGAGAAAACTCATTTTCTTCCCACAGCCATGCCTACAGTGGCTAGTGGCCTGTCAACAGCTGTCAATTCCAAGTAGCTTCAAGGCAGCATGAATGGAGCTTTCAAAATGGGAAAGCAAGGCTAGTTCCATCAGGCCCCATTTCCACGGGCACACGCAGCATACATCCCTGTGCTTTCTAACAAGTCCAAAGAGACACAGGTTACCCAGTGGTTCCTTCCCTGAATCAACTCCTCGAAGCAGGGTGTTCTGCAAATAGCGAACTGCCTCAACCAAGGAACGCCCCAGCTACGACTCCGGGCCCGAGCCTCTTCAAAAGCCTGCAGTGTTAAACGAGGAACTGGGGTTTACTTGCACTCGGAACGCAAGACGACATTCTCCTGGAGGCAGGGTGACTTCAGGCAGGGGGTCCCAGATGGAATGCGAAGCCGAGGGTTATGCTCAGTGCAGCTCAGACTAGGGCAATGAGTCACACTTGCACGGTATCTTGGACCTGCTACAAAGGGGATCGTCGACCTGTGGGAGTGTTGAGGAAATCAAGCTGTCCCAAGAAAGAGTGCACTCTGTTGCCCTACACTCGGCATACACAGAGTGCCTCCGAAGGGCTACGGGCCTGGATGTGGCTTAGCAGGCCCATGGGGGCGGAGGGTACTCAGTGTTCTTGCAGAGAATAGCGTGCCCACGCGGGGCTCCAAGATGTCCTGGAAAGCGTACTGACGTTAAAATAATGCAGAGCAATGGCTACGGCCTCCTGGAAACTGCTGCACGCGTCCGCTTCTGCATGGCATTCAGGGCCTTACCTCGAGACAACTGCTCACGCTGAGTGTCCCGTTAGCGACACAGCATGGTAGGATGCTGACTTTGTCCTCGAGAAGAGTGACTTCAGGTACGAGGTGCTCGAAGAATTCTGAGCAGAGTGTTTTATCATGGCAGCTCACACGGGGGCCATAACGAACACATCCATGGCACGTCGCGCTGGGTAGAAATGTGGTCCTGAGGCTGTTCCAGTGCTCTGAAAATGTAGCTCTCCTTAAGGAACGAGCAGTGTGTTGCCCATCACTTGGCATACACAGAGGGCCTCCGAGGGACTGACCTTTGGGCCTCGATGTTGCTCAGCAGGCCCACAGGGCTCTGGAGGTACTCACTGATCTTGGAAGGAAAATGATGCACACCCGAGGGGCCTAGGAGTCTTGAAAAGTGTACTTCCTTTAAAATAAAGCAGAACAGGGGCTTCCCTGGTGGCGCACTGGTTGAGAATCTGCCTGCCAATGCAGGGTACACGGGTTCCAGCCCTGGTCTTGGGAGGATCCCACAGGCCGCGGAGCAACTGGGCCCGTGAGCCACAACTACTGAGCCTGCGCCTCTGGAGCCTGTGCTCCGCAACAAGAGAGGCCGCAATAGCGAGAGGCCTACGCACGGCGATGAAGAGTGGCCCCCACTTACCGCAACTGGAGAGAGCCCTAGCACAGAAACGAAGACCCAACATAGCAATCAATCAATCAATCAATAAATCTTAAAAAAACAATAAAAATTTAAAAAAATAAACTAAAATAAAGCAGAACAGCGACTAGGACCTCATGGAAAGGTCTGCACAGCTACCTTTCTGCGCGGCTACTCAGGGACTTACCTCGAGGCCAGTACTCACGTTGAGTTTCCCTTTAGCTCTAGAGCGTGGCAGGATGAGCTCCACCCCGGCCATCGAAGCACCCGGCTTACCTAGAGAAAACTCATTTTCTTCCCACAGCCATGCCTACAGTGGCTAGTGGCCTGTCAACAGCAGTCAATTTCAAGTAGCTTCAAGGCAGCATGAATGGAGCTTTCAAAATGGGAAAGCAAGGCTAGTTCCATCAGGCCCCCATTTCCATGGGCACACGCAGCATACATCCCTGTGCTTTCTAACAAGTCCAAAGAGACACAGGTTACCCAGTGGTTCCTTCCCTGAATCAAGTCCTCGAAGCAGGGTGTTCTGCAAATAGCGAACTGCCTCAACCAAGGAATGCCTCTGCTAAGCCTCCGGTCCCGTGGCTCTTCAAAAGCCTGCAGTGTTACACGAGGAACTGGGCTTTAGTTGCAGTCGGAACGCAAGCCGACATTCTCCTGGAGGCAGGGTGACTTCAGACAGGGGGTCCCAGATGGAATGCGAAGCCGAGGGTTATTCTCAGTGCAGCTCAGACTAGGGCAATGAGTCACACTTGCACGGTATCTTGGACCTGCTACAAAGGGGATCGTCGACCTGTGGGAGTGTTGAGGAAATCAAGCTGTCCCAAGAAAGATTGCAGTCTGTTGCCCTACACTCGGCATACACAGAGTGCCTCCGAAGGGCTACGGGCCTGGATGTGGCTTAGCAGGCCCATGGGGGCCTGAGGGTACTCAGTGTTCTTGCAGCGAATAGGGTGCCCACGCGGGGTTCTAAGATGTCCTGCAAAGCGTACTGACATTAAAACAATGCAGAGCAGCGACTACGGCCTCATGGAAAATGCTGCACGCCTCCGCTTCTGCATGGCAATTCAGAGCCTTACCTCGAGACAACTGCTCACACTGAGTGTTCCGTTAGCGCCACAGCATGGTAGGATGCTGACTTTCTCCTCGAGCACAGTGACTTCAGGAACGAGGTCCTCGAAGAATCCTAAGCAGAGTGTGTTCTCATGGCAGCTCAGAAGGGGGCCGTGACGAACACTTCCATGACACGTCGCACTGGCTAGAAATGTGGTCCTGAGGCTGCTCCAGTCCTCTGGAAATGTAGCTCTCCTTAAGGAACGTGCAGGGTTTTGCCCATCACTCGGCATACACAGAGGGCCTCCGAGGGACCGACCTTAGGGCCTCGATGTTGCTCAGCAGGCCCACAGGGGTCTGGAGGCACTCACTGATATTGGAGGGAAAATGATGCACACCCGAGGGGCCTAGGAGTCCTGAAAAGGGTACTTCCTTTAAAATAAAGCAGAACAGGGGCTTCCCTGGTGGCGCACTGGTTGAGAATCTGTCTGCCAATGCAGGGTACACGGGTTCGAGCCCTGGTCTGGGAGGATCCCACAGGCCGCGGAGCAACTGGGCCCGTGAGCCACAACTACTGAGCCTGCGCCTCTGGAGCCTGTGCTCCGCAACAAGAGAGGCCGCCATAGTGAGAGGCCTACGCACCGTGATGAAGAGTGGCCCCACTTACCGCAACTGGAGAACGCCCTAGCACAGAAACGTAGACCCAACATAGCAATCAATCAATCAATAAATCAATCTTAAAAAAACAATAAAACTTAAAAAATAAAGCAGAACAGCGACTAAGACCTCATGGTAAGAGCTGCATGCCTACCTTTCTGCGCGGCTACTCAGGGACTTACCTCGAGGCCAGTACTCACCTTGAGTATCCCTTTAGCTCTAGAGCGTGGCAGGATGAGCTCCACCCCGGCCATCGAAGCACCCGGCTTACCTAGAGAAAACTCATTTTCTTCCCAGAGCCATGCCTACAGTGGCTAGTGGCCTGTCAACAGCAGTCAATTTCAAGTAGCTTCAAGGCAGCATGAATGGAGCTTTCAAAATGGGAAAGCAAGGCTAGTTCCATCAGGCCCCATTTCCATGGGCACACGCAGCATACATCCTTGTGCTTTCTAACAAGTCCAAAGAGACACAGGTTACCCAGTGGTTCCTTCCCTGAATCAACTCCTCGAAGCAGGGTGTTCTGCAAATAGTGAACTTCCTCAACCAAGGAATGCGCCAGCTAAGCGTCCGGGCCCATGGCTCTTCAAAAGCCTGCAGTGTTACCCGAGGAACTGGGCTTTAGTTTCAGTCGGAACGCAAGCCGACATTCTCCTGGAGGCAGGGTCACTTCAGGCAGGGGGTCCCAGATGGAATGCGAAGCCGAGGGTTATTCTCAGTGCAGCTCAGACTAGGGCAATGAGTCACACTTGCAAGGTATGTTGGACCTGCTACAAAGCGGTTCGTCGACCTGGGGGAGTGTTGAGGAAATCAAGCTGTCCCAAGAAAGAGTGCAGTCTGTTGCCCTACACTCGGCATACACAGAGTGCCTCCGAAGGGCTACGGGCCTGGATGTGGCTTAGCAGGCCCATGGGGGCCTGAGGGTACTCAGTGTTCTTGCAGGGAATAGGGTGCCCACACGGGGTTCCTAGATGTCCTGCAAAGCATACTGACGTTAAAACAATGCAGAGGAGCGGCTACGGCCTCATGGAAAATGCTGCACGCCTCTGCTTCTGCATGGCACTTCAAGGCCTTACCTTGAGGCACGTGCTCTCGCTGAATGTCCCGTTAGCGACACAGCATGGTAGGATGCTGACTTTCTCCTCGAGCAGAATGACTTCAGGTACGAGGTCCTCGAATAATTCTAAGCGGGGTGTTTTCTCATGGCCCCTCAGACGGGGGCCATGACGAACATTTCCATGGCATGTCGCACTGGCTAGATGTGTTGTCCTGAGGCTTTTCCAGTGCTCTGGAAATGTAGCTCCCTTTAAGAAACGTGCAGGGTGTTGCCCATCACTCGGCATACACAGAAGGCCTCCGAGGGACCGACCTTTGGGCCTCGATGTGGCTCAGCAGGCCCACAGGGGTCTGGAAGTACTCACTGATATTGGAAGGAAAATGATGCACACCCGAGGGGCCTAGGAGTCTTGAAAAGTGTACTTCTTTTAAAATAAAGCAGAACAGGGGCTTCTCTGGTGGCACACTGGTTGAGAATCTGCCTGCCAACGCAGGGTACACGGGTTCGAGCCCTGGTCTTGGGAGGATCCCACAGGCCGCGGAGCAACTGGGCCCGTGAGCCACAACTACTGAGCCTGCGCCTCTGGAGCCTGTGCTCCACAACAAGAGAGGCCGCGATAGTGAGAGTCCTACGCACGGCGATGAAGAGTGGCCCACACTTACCGGAACTGGAGAGAGCCATAGCACAGAAACGAAGACCCAACATAGCAATCAATCAATCAATCAATAAACCTTAAAAAAACAATAAAAAATAAAAAAAATAAACTAAAATAAAGCAGAACAGCGACTAAGACCTCATGGAAAGAGCTGCATGCCTACCTTTCTGCGTGGCTACTCAGGGACTTACCTCGAGGCCAGTACTCAGGATGAGTTTCCTTTAGCTCTAGAGCGTGGCAGGATGAGCTCCACCCCGGCCATCGAAGCACCCGGCTTACCTAGAGAAAACTCATTTTCTTCCCACAGCCATGCCTACAGTGGCTAGTGGCCTGTCAACAGCTGTCAATTCCAAGTAGCTTCAAGGCAGCATGAATGGAGCTTTCAAAATGGGAAAGCAAGGCTAGTTCCATCAGGCCCCATTTCCACGGGCACACGCAGCATACATCCCTGTGCTTTCTAACAAGTCCAAAGAGACACAGGTTACCCAGTGGTTCCTTCCCTGAATCAACTCCTCGAAGCAGGGTGTTCTGCAAATAGCGAACTGCCTCAACCAAGGAACGCCCCAGCTACGACTCCGGGCCCGAGCCTCTTCAAAAGCCTGCAGTGTTAAACGAGGAACTGGGGTTTACTTGCACTCGGAACGCAAGACGACATTCTCCTGGAGGCAGGGTGACTTCAGGCAGGGGGTCCCAGATGGAATGCGAAGCCGAGGGTTATGCTCAGTGCAGCTCAGACTAGGGCAATGAGTCACACTTGCACGGTATCTTGGACCTGCTACAAAGGGGATCGTCGACCTGTGGGAGTGTTGAGGAAATCAAGCTGTCCCAAGAAAGAGTGCACTCTGTTGCCCTACACTCGGCATACACAGAGTGCCTCCGAAGGGCTACGGGCCTGGATGTGGCTTAGCAGGCCCATGGGGGCGGAGGGTACTCAGTGTTCTTGCAGAGAATAGCGTGCCCACGCGGGGCTCCAAGATGTCCTGGAAAGCGTACTGACGTTAAAATAATGCAGAGCAATGGCTACGGCCTCCTGGAAACTGCTGCACGCGTCCGCTTCTGCATGGCATTCAGGGCCTTACCTCGAGACAACTGCTCACGCTGAGTGTCCCGTTAGCGACACAGCATGGTAGGATGCTGACTTTGTCCTCGAGAAGAGTGACTTCAGGTACGAGGTGCTCGAAGAATTCTGAGCAGAGTGTTTTATCATGGCAGCTCACACGGGGGCCATAACGAACACATCCATGGCACGTCGCGCTGGGTAGAAATGTGGTCCTGAGGCTGTTCCAGTGCTCTGAAAATGTAGCTCTCCTTAAGGAACGAGCAGTGTGTTGCCCATCACTTGGCATACACAGAGGGCCTCCGAGGGACTGACCTTTGGGCCTCGATGTTGCTCAGCAGGCCCACAGGGCTCTGGAGGTACTCACTGATCTTGGAAGGAAAATGATGCACACCCGAGGGGCCTAGGAGTCTTGAAAAGTGTACTTCCTTTAAAATAAAGCAGAACAGGGGCTTCCCTGGTGGCGCACTGGTTGAGAATCTGCCTGCCAATGCAGGGTACACGGGTTCCAGCCCTGGTCTTGGGAGGATCCCACAGGCCGCGGAGCAACTGGGCCCGTGAGCCACAACTACTGAGCCTGCGCCTCTGGAGCCTGTGCTCCGCAACAAGAGAGGCCGCAATAGCGAGAGGCCTACGCACGGCGATGAAGAGTGGCCCCCACTTACCGCAACTGGAGAGAGCCCTAGCACAGAAACGAAGACCCAACATAGCAATCAATCAATCAATCAATAAATCTTAAAAAAACAATAAAAATTTAAAAAAATAAACTAAAATAAAGCAGAACAGCGACTAGGACCTCATGGAAAGGTCTGCACAGCTACCTTTCTGCGCGGCTACTCAGGGACTTACCTCGAGGCCAGTACTCACGTTGAGTTTCCCTTTAGCTCTAGAGCGTGGCAGGATGAGCTCCACCCCGGCCATCGAAGCACCCGGCTTACCTAGAGAAAACTCATTTTCTTCCCACAGCCATGCCTACAGTGGCTAGTGGCCTGTCAACAGCAGTCAATTTCAAGTAGCTTCAAGGCAGCATGAATGGAGCTTTCAAAATGGGAAAGCAAGGCTAGTTCCATCAGGCCCCCATTTCCATGGGCACACGCAGCATACATCCCTGTGCTTTCTAACAAGTCCAAAGAGACACAGGTTACCCAGTGGTTCCTTCCCTGAATCAAGTCCTCGAAGCAGGGTGTTCTGCAAATAGCGAACTGCCTCAACCAAGGAATGCCTCTGCTAAGCCTCCGGTCCCGTGGCTCTTCAAAAGCCTGCAGTGTTACACGAGGAACTGGGCTTTAGTTGCAGTCGGAACGCAAGCCGACATTCTCCTGGAGGCAGGGTGACTTCAGACAGGGGGTCCCAGATGGAATGCGAAGCCGAGGGTTATTCTCAGTGCAGCTCAGACTAGGGCAATGAGTCACACTTGCACGGTATCTTGGACCTGCTACAAAGGGGATCGTCGACCTGTGGGAGTGTTGAGGAAATCAAGCTGTCCCAAGAAAGATTGCAGTCTGTTGCCCTACACTCGGCATACACAGAGTGCCTCCGAAGGGCTACGGGCCTGGATGTGGCTTAGCAGGCCCATGGGGGCCTGAGGGTACTCAGTGTTCTTGCAGCGAATAGGGTGCCCACGCGGGGTTCTAAGATGTCCTGCAAAGCGTACTGACATTAAAACAATGCAGAGCAGCGACTACGGCCTCATGGAAAATGCTGCACGCCTCCGCTTCTGCATGGCAATTCAGAGCCTTACCTCGAGACAACTGCTCACACTGAGTGTTCCGTTAGCGCCACAGCATGGTAGGATGCTGACTTTCTCCTCGAGCACAGTGACTTCAGGAACGAGGTCCTCGAAGAATCCTAAGCAGAGTGTGTTCTCATGGCAGCTCAGAAGGGGGCCGTGACGAACACTTCCATGACACGTCGCACTGGCTAGAAATGTGGTCCTGAGGCTGCTCCAGTCCTCTGGAAATGTAGCTCTCCTTAAGGAACGTGCAGGGTTTTGCCCATCACTCGGCATACACAGAGGGCCTCCGAGGGACCGACCTTAGGGCCTCGATGTTGCTCAGCAGGCCCACAGGGGTCTGGAGGCACTCACTGATATTGGAGGGAAAATGATGCACACCCGAGGGGCCTAGGAGTCCTGAAAAGGGTACTTCCTTTAAAATAAAGCAGAACAGGGGCTTCCCTGGTGGCGCACTGGTTGAGAATCTGTCTGCCAATGCAGGGTACACGGGTTCGAGCCCTGGTCTGGGAGGATCCCACAGGCCGCGGAGCAACTGGGCCCGTGAGCCACAACTACTGAGCCTGCGCCTCTGGAGCCTGTGCTCCGCAACAAGAGAGGCCGCCATAGTGAGAGGCCTACGCACCGTGATGAAGAGTGGCCCCACTTACCGCAACTGGAGAACGCCCTAGCACAGAAACGTAGACCCAACATAGCAATCAATCAATCAATAAATCAATCTTAAAAAAACAATAAAACTTAAAAAATAAAGCAGAACAGCGACTAAGACCTCATGGTAAGAGCTGCATGCCTACCTTTCTGCGCGGCTACTCAGGGACTTACCTCGAGGCCAGTACTCACCTTGAGTATCCCTTTAGCTCTAGAGCGTGGCAGGATGAGCTCCACCCCGGCCATCGAAGCACCCGGCTTACCTAGAGAAAACTCATTTTCTTCCCAGAGCCATGCCTACAGTGGCTAGTGGCCTGTCAACAGCAGTCAATTTCAAGTAGCTTCAAGGCAGCATGAATGGAGCTTTCAAAATGGGAAAGCAAGGCTAGTTCCATCAGGCCCCATTTCCATGGGCACACGCAGCATACATCCTTGTGCTTTCTAACAAGTCCAAAGAGACACAGGTTACCCAGTGGTTCCTTCCCTGAATCAACTCCTCGAAGCAGGGTGTTCTGCAAATAGTGAACTTCCTCAACCAAGGAATGCGCCAGCTAAGCGTCCGGGCCCATGGCTCTTCAAAAGCCTGCAGTGTTACCCGAGGAACTGGGCTTTAGTTTCAGTCGGAACGCAAGCCGACATTCTCCTGGAGGCAGGGTCACTTCAGGCAGGGGGTCCCAGATGGAATGCGAAGCCGAGGGTTATTCTCAGTGCAGCTCAGACTAGGGCAATGAGTCACACTTGCAAGGTATGTTGGACCTGCTACAAAGCGGTTCGTCGACCTGGGGGAGTGTTGAGGAAATCAAGCTGTCCCAAGAAAGAGTGCAGTCTGTTGCCCTACACTCGGCATACACAGAGTGCCTCCGAAGGGCTACGGGCCTGGATGTGGCTTAGCAGGCCCATGGGGGCCTGAGGGTACTCAGTGTTCTTGCAGGGAATAGGGTGCCCACACGGGGTTCCTAGATGTCCTGCAAAGCATACTGACGTTAAAACAATGCAGAGGAGCGGCTACGGCCTCATGGAAAATGCTGCACGCCTCTGCTTCTGCATGGCACTTCAAGGCCTTACCTTGAGGCACGTGCTCTCGCTGAATGTCCCGTTAGCGACACAGCATGGTAGGATGCTGACTTTCTCCTCGAGCAGAATGACTTCAGGTACGAGGTCCTCGAATAATTCTAAGCGGGGTGTTTTCTCATGGCCCCTCAGACGGGGGCCATGACGAACATTTCCATGGCATGTCGCACTGGCTAGATGTGTTGTCCTGAGGCTTTTCCAGTGCTCTGGAAATGTAGCTCCCTTTAAGAAACGTGCAGGGTGTTGCCCATCACTCGGCATACACAGAAGGCCTCCGAGGGACCGACCTTTGGGCCTCGATGTGGCTCAGCAGGCCCACAGGGGTCTGGAAGTACTCACTGATATTGGAAGGAAAATGATGCACACCCGAGGGGCCTAGGAGTCTTGAAAAGTGTACTTCTTTTAAAATAAAGCAGAACAGGGGCTTCTCTGGTGGCACACTGGTTGAGAATCTGCCTGCCAACGCAGGGTACACGGGTTCGAGCCCTGGTCTTGGGAGGATCCCACAGGCCGCGGAGCAACTGGGCCCGTGAGCCACAACTACTGAGCCTGCGCCTCTGGAGCCTGTGCTCCACAACAAGAGAGGCCGCGATAGTGAGAGTCCTACGCACGGCGATGAAGAGTGGCCCACACTTACCGGAACTGGAGAGAGCCATAGCACAGAAACGAAGACCCAACATAGCAATCAATCAATCAATCAATAAACCTTAAAAAAACAATAAAAAATAAAAAAAATAAACTAAAATAAAGCAGAACAGCGACTAAGACCTCATGGAAAGAGCTGCATGCCTACCTTTCTGCGTGGCTACTCAGGGACTTACCTCGAGGCCAGTACTCAGGATGAGTTTCCTTTAGCTCTAGAGCGTGGCAGGATGAGCTCCACCCCGGCCATCGAAGCACCCGGCTTACCTAGAGAAAACTCATTTTCTTCCCACAGCCATGCCTACAGTGGCTAGTGGCCTGTCAACAGCTGTCAATTCCAAGTAGCTTCAAGGCAGCATGAATGGAGCTTTCAAAATGGGAAAGCAAGGCTAGTTCCATCAGGCCCCATTTCCACGGGCACACGCAGCATACATCCCTGTGCTTTCTAACAAGTCCAAAGAGACACAGGTTACCCAGTGGTTCCTTCCCTGAATCAACTCCTCGAAGCAGGGTGTTCTGCAAATAGCGAACTGCCTCAACCAAGGAACGCCCCAGCTACGACTCCGGGCCCGAGCCTCTTCAAAAGCCTGCAGTGTTAAACGAGGAACTGGGGTTTACTTGCACTCGGAACGCAAGACGACATTCTCCTGGAGGCAGGGTGACTTCAGGCAGGGGGTCCCAGATGGAATGCGAAGCCGAGGGTTATGCTCAGTGCAGCTCAGACTAGGGCAATGAGTCACACTTGCACGGTATCTTGGACCTGCTACAAAGGGGATCGTCGACCTGTGGGAGTGTTGAGGAAATCAAGCTGTCCCAAGAAAGAGTGCACTCTGTTGCCCTACACTCGGCATACACAGAGTGCCTCCGAAGGGCTACGGGCCTGGATGTGGCTTAGCAGGCCCATGGGGGCGGAGGGTACTCAGTGTTCTTGCAGAGAATAGCGTGCCCACGCGGGGCTCCAAGATGTCCTGGAAAGCGTACTGACGTTAAAATAATGCAGAGCAATGGCTACGGCCTCCTGGAAACTGCTGCACGCGTCCGCTTCTGCATGGCATTCAGGGCCTTACCTCGAGACAACTGCTCACGCTGAGTGTCCCGTTAGCGACACAGCATGGTAGGATGCTGACTTTGTCCTCGAGAAGAGTGACTTCAGGTACGAGGTGCTCGAAGAATTCTGAGCAGAGTGTTTTATCATGGCAGCTCACACGGGGGCCATAACGAACACATCCATGGCACGTCGCGCTGGGTAGAAATGTGGTCCTGAGGCTGTTCCAGTGCTCTGAAAATGTAGCTCTCCTTAAGGAACGAGCAGTGTGTTGCCCATCACTTGGCATACACAGAGGGCCTCCGAGGGACTGACCTTTGGGCCTCGATGTTGCTCAGCAGGCCCACAGGGCTCTGGAGGTACTCACTGATCTTGGAAGGAAAATGATGCACACCCGAGGGGCCTAGGAGTCTTGAAAAGTGTACTTCCTTTAAAATAAAGCAGAACAGGGGCTTCCCTGGTGGCGCACTGGTTGAGAATCTGCCTGCCAATGCAGGGTACACGGGTTCCAGCCCTGGTCTTGGGAGGATCCCACAGGCCGCGGAGCAACTGGGCCCGTGAGCCACAACTACTGAGCCTGCGCCTCTGGAGCCTGTGCTCCGCAACAAGAGAGGCCGCAATAGCGAGAGGCCTACGCACGGCGATGAAGAGTGGCCCCCACTTACCGCAACTGGAGAGAGCCCTAGCACAGAAACGAAGACCCAACATAGCAATCAATCAATCAATCAATAAATCTTAAAAAAACAATAAAAATTTAAAAAAATAAACTAAAATAAAGCAGAACAGCGACTAGGACCTCATGGAAAGGTCTGCACAGCTACCTTTCTGCGCGGCTACTCAGGGACTTACCTCGAGGCCAGTACTCACGTTGAGTTTCCCTTTAGCTCTAGAGCGTGGCAGGATGAGCTCCACCCCGGCCATCGAAGCACCCGGCTTACCTAGAGAAAACTCATTTTCTTCCCACAGCCATGCCTACAGTGGCTAGTGGCCTGTCAACAGCAGTCAATTTCAAGTAGCTTCAAGGCAGCATGAATGGAGCTTTCAAAATGGGAAAGCAAGGCTAGTTCCATCAGGCCCCCATTTCCATGGGCACACGCAGCATACATCCCTGTGCTTTCTAACAAGTCCAAAGAGACACAGGTTACCCAGTGGTTCCTTCCCTGAATCAAGTCCTCGAAGCAGGGTGTTCTGCAAATAGCGAACTGCCTCAACCAAGGAATGCCTCTGCTAAGCCTCCGGTCCCGTGGCTCTTCAAAAGCCTGCAGTGTTACACGAGGAACTGGGCTTTAGTTGCAGTCGGAACGCAAGCCGACATTCTCCTGGAGGCAGGGTGACTTCAGACAGGGGGTCCCAGATGGAATGCGAAGCCGAGGGTTATTCTCAGTGCAGCTCAGACTAGGGCAATGAGTCACACTTGCACGGTATCTTGGACCTGCTACAAAGGGGATCGTCGACCTGTGGGAGTGTTGAGGAAATCAAGCTGTCCCAAGAAAGAGTGCAGTCTGTTGCCCTACACTCGGCATACACAGAGTGCCTCCGAAGGGCTACGGGCCTGGATGTGGCTTAGCAGGCCCATGGGGGCCTGAGGGTACTCAGTGTTCTTGCAGCGAATAGGGTGCCCACGCGGGGTTCTAAGATGTCCTGCAAAGCGTACTGACATTAAAACAATGCAGAGCAGCGACTACGGCCTCATGGAAAATGCTGCACGCCTCCGCTTCTGCATGGCAATTCAGAGCCTTACCTCGAGACAACTGCTCACACTGAGTGTTCCGTTAGCGCCACAGCATGGTAGGATGCTGACTTTCTCCTCGAGCAGAGTGACTTCAGGAACGAGGTCCTCGAAGAATCCTAAGCAGAGTGTGTTCTCATGGCAGCTCAGAAGGGGGCCGTGACGAACACTTCCATGACACGTCGCACTGGCTAGAAATGTGGTCCTGAGGCTGCTCCAGTCCTCTGGAAATGTAGCTCTCCTTAAGGAACGTGCAGGGTTTTGCCCATCACTCGGCATACACAGAGGGCCTCCGAGGGACTGACCTTAGGGCCTCGATGTTGCTCAGCAGGCCCACAGGGGTCTGGAGGCACTCACTGATATTGGAGGGAAAATGATGCACACCCGAGGGGCCTAGGAGTCCTGAAAAGGGTACTTCCTTTAAAATAAAGCAGAACAGGGGCTTCCCTGGTGGCGCACTGGTTGAGAATCTGTCTGCCAATGCAGGGTACACGGGTTCGAGCCCTGGTCTGGGAGGATCCCACAGGCCGCGGAGCAACTGGGCCCGTGAGCCACAACTACTGAGCCTGCGCCTCTGGAGCCTGTGCTCCGCAACAAGAGAGGCCGCCATAGTGAGAGGCCTACGCACCGTGATGAAGAGTGGCCCCACTTACCGCAACTGGAGAACGCCCTAGCACAGAAACGTAGACCCAACATAGCAATCAATCAATCAATAAATCAATCTTAAAAAAACAATAAAACTTAAAAAATAAAGCAGAACAGCGACTAAGACCTCATGGTAAGAGCTGCATGCCTACCTTTCTGCGCGGCTACTCAGGGACTTACCTCGAGGCCAGTACCCACCTTGAGTATCCCTTTAGCTCTAGAGCGTGGCAGGATGAGCTCCACCCCGGCCATCGAAGCACCCGGCTTACCTAGAGAAAACTCATTTTCTTCCCAGAGCCATGCCTACAGTGGCTAGTGGCCTGTCAACAGCAGTCAATTTCAAGTAGCTTCAAGGCAGCATGAATGGAGCTTTCAAAATGGGAAAGCAAGGCTAGTTCCATCAGGCCCCATTTCCATGGGCACACGCAGCATACATCCCTGTGCTTTCTAACAAGTCCAAAGAGACACAGGTTACCCAGTGGTTCCTTCCCTGAATCAACTTCTCGAAGCAGGGTGTTCTGCAAATAGTGAACTTCCTCAACCAAGGAATGCGCCAGCTAAGCCTCCGGGCCCATGGCTCTTCAAAAGCCTGCAGTGTTACCCGAGGAACTGGGCTTTAGTTTCAGTCGGAACGCAAGCCGACATTCTCCTGGAGGCAGGGTCACTTCAGGCAGGGGGTCCCAGATGGAATGCGAAGCCGAGGGTTATTCTCAGTGCAGCTCAGACTAGGGCAATGAGTCACACTTGCAAGGTATGTTGGACCTGCTACAAAGCGGTTCGTCGACCTGGGGGAGTGTTGAGGAAATCAAGCTGTCCCAAGAAAGAGTGCAGTCTGTTGCCCTACACTCGGCATACACAGAGTGCCTCCGAAGGGCTACGGGCCTGGATGTGGCTTAGCAGGCCCATGGGGGCCTGAGGGTACTCAGTGTTCTTGCAGGGAATAGGGTGCCCACACGGGGTTCCTAGATGTCCTGCAAAGCATACTGACGTTAAAACAATGCAGAGGAGCGGCTACAGCCTCATGGAAAATGCTGCACGCCTCTGCTTCTGCATGGCACTTCAAGGCCTTACCTTGAGGCACGTGCTCTCGCTGAATGTCCCGTTAGCGACACAGCATGGTAGGATGCTGACTTTCTCCTCGAGCAGAATGACTTCAGGTACGAGGTCCTCGAATAATTCTAAGCGGGGTGTTTTCTCATGGCCCCTCAGACGGGGGCCATGACGAACATTTCCATGGCATGTCGCACTGGCTAGATGTGTTGTCCTGAGGCTTTTCCAGTGCTCTGGAAATGTAGCTCCCTTTAAGAAACGTGCAGGGTGTTGCCCATCACTCGGCATACACAGAAGGCCTCCGAGGGACCGACCTTTGGGCCTCGATGTGGCTCAGCAGGCCCACAGGGGTCTGGAAGTACTCACTGATATTGGAAGGAAAATGATGCACACCCGAGGGGCCTAGGAGTCTTGAAAAGTGTACTTCTTTTAAAATAAAGCAGAACAGGGGCTTCTCTGGTGGCACACTGGTTGAGAATCTGCCTGCCAACGCAGGGTACACGGGTTCGAGCCCTGGTCTTGGGAGGATCCCACAGGCCGCGGAGCAACTGGGCCCGTGAGCCACAACTACTGAGCCTGCGCCTCTGGAGCCTGTGCTCCACAACAAGAGAGGCCGCGATAGTGAGAGTCCTACGCACGGCGATGAAGAGTGGCCCACACTTACCGGAACTGGAGAGAGCCATAGCACAGAAACGAAGACCCAACATAGCAATCAATCAATCAATCAATAAACCTTAAAAAAACAATAAAAAATAAAAAAAATAAACTAAAATAAAGCAGAACAGCGACTAAGACCTCATGGAAAGAGCTGCATGCCTACCTTTCTGCGTGGCTACTCAGGGACTTACCTCGAGGCCAGTACTCAGGATGAGTTTCCTTTAGCTCTAGAGCGTGGCAGGATGAGCTCCACCCCGGCCATCGAAGCACCCGGCTTACCTAGAGAAAACTCATTTTCTTCCCACAGCCATGCCTACAGTGGCTAGTGGCCTGTCAACAGCTGTCAATTCCAAGTAGCTTCAAGGCAGCATGAATGGAGCTTTCAAAATGGGAAAGCAAGGCTAGTTCCATCAGGCCCCATTTCCACGGGCACACGCAGCATACATCCCTGTGCTTTCTAACAAGTCCAAAGAGACACAGGTTACCCAGTGGTTCCTTCCCTGAATCAACTCCTCGAAGCAGGGTGTTCTGCAAATAGCGAACTGCCTCAACCAAGGAACGCCCCAGCTACGACTCCGGGCCCGAGCCTCTTCAAAAGCCTGCAGTGTTAAACGAGGAACTGGGGTTTACTTGCACTCGGAACGCAAGACGACATTCTCCTGGAGGCAGGGTGACTTCAGGCAGGGGGTCCCAGATGGAATGCGAAGCCGAGGGTTATGCTCAGTGCAGCTCAGACTAGGGCAATGAGTCACACTTGCACGGTATCTTGGACCTGCTACAAAGGGGATCGTCGACCTGTGGGAGTGTTGAGGAAATCAAGCTGTCCCAAGAAAGAGTGCACTCTGTTGCCCTACACTCGGCATACACAGAGTGCCTCCGAAGGGCTACGGGCCTGGATGTGGCTTAGCAGGCCCATGGGGGCGGAGGGTACTCAGTGTTCTTGCAGAGAATAGCGTGCCCACGCGGGGCTCCAAGATGTCCTGGAAAGCGTACTGACGTTAAAATAATGCAGAGCAATGGCTACGGCCTCCTGGAAACTGCTGCACGCGTCCGCTTCTGCATGGCATTCAGGGCCTTACCTCGAGACAACTGCTCACGCTGAGTGTCCCGTTAGCGACACAGCATGGTAGGATGCTGACTTTGTCCTCGAGAAGAGTGACTTCAGGTACGAGGTGCTCGAAGAATTCTGAGCAGAGTGTTTTATCATGGCAGCTCACACGGGGGCCATAACGAACACATCCATGGCACGTCGCGCTGGGTAGAAATGTGGTCCTGAGGCTGTTCCAGTGCTCTGAAAATGTAGCTCTCCTTAAGGAACGAGCAGTGTGTTGCCCATCACTTGGCATACACAGAGGGCCTCCGAGGGACTGACCTTTGGGCCTCGATGTTGCTCAGCAGGCCCACAGGGCTCTGGAGGTACTCACTGATCTTGGAAGGAAAATGATGCACACCCGAGGGGCCTAGGAGTCTTGAAAAGTGTACTTCCTTTAAAATAAAGCAGAACAGGGGCTTCCCTGGTGGCGCACTGGTTGAGAATCTGCCTGCCAATGCAGGGTACACGGGTTCCAGCCCTGGTCTTGGGAGGATCCCACAGGCCGCGGAGCAACTGGGCCCGTGAGCCACAACTACTGAGCCTGCGCCTCTGGAGCCTGTGCTCCGCAACAAGAGAGGCCGCAATAGCGAGAGGCCTACGCACGGCGATGAAGAGTGGCCCCCACTTACCGCAACTGGAGAGAGCCCTAGCACAGAAACGAAGACCCAACATAGCAATCAATCAATCAATCAATAAATCTTAAAAAAACAATAAAAATTTAAAAAAATAAACTAAAATAAAGCAGAACAGCGACTAGGACCTCATGGAAAGGTCTGCACAGCTACCTTTCTGCGCGGCTACTCAGGGACTTACCTCGAGGCCAGTACTCACGTTGAGTTTCCCTTTAGCTCTAGAGCGTGGCAGGATGAGCTCCACCCCGGCCATCGAAGCACCCGGCTTACCTAGAGAAAACTCATTTTCTTCCCAGAGCCATGCCTACAGTGGCTAGTGGCCTGTCAACAGCAGTCAATTTCAAGTAGCTTCAAGGCAGCATGAATGGAGCTTTCAAAATGGGAAAGCAAGGCTAGTTCCATCAGGCCCCCATTTCCATGGGCACACGCAGCATACATCCCTGTGCTTTCTAACAAGTCCAAAGAGACACAGGTTACCCAGTGGTTCCTTCCCTGAATCAAGTCCTCGAAGCAGGGTGTTCTGCAAATAGCGAACTGCCTCAACCAAGGAATGCCTCTGCTAAGCCTCCGGTCCCGTGGCTCTTCAAAAGCCTGCAGTGTTACACGAGGAACTGGGCTTTAGTTGCAGTCGGAACGCAAGCCGACATTCTCCTGGAGGCAGGGTCACTTCAGGCAGGGGGTCCCAGATGGAATGCGAAGCCGAGGGTTATTCTCAGTGCAGCTCAGACTAGGGCAATGAGTCACACTTGCACGGTATCTTGGACCTGCTACAAAGGGGATCGTCGACCTGTGGGAGTGTTGAGGAAATCAAGCTGTCCCAAGAAAGATTGCAGTCTGTTGCCCTACACTCGGCATACACAGAGTGCCTCCGAAGGGCTACGGGCCTGGATGTGGCTTAGCAGGCCCATGGGGGCCTGAGGGTACTCAGTGTTCTTGCAGCGAATAGGGTGCCCACGCAGGGTTCTAAGATGTCCTGCAAAGCGTACTGACATTAAAACAATGCAGAGCAGCGACTACGGCCTCATGGAAAATGCTGCACGCCTCCGCTTCTGCATGGCAATTCAGAGCCTTACCTCGAGACAACTGCTCACACTGAGTGTTCCGTTAGCGCCACAGCATGGTAGGATGCTGACTTTCTCCTCGAGCACAGTGACTTCAGGAACGAGGTCCTCGAAGAATCCTAAGCAGAGTGTGTTCTCATGGCAGCTCAGAAGGGGGCCGTGACGAACACTTCCATGACACGTCGCACTGGCTAGAAATGTGGTCCTGAGGCTGCTCCAGTCCTCTGGAAATGTAGCTCTCCTTAAGGAACGTGCAGGGTTTTGCCCATCACTCGGCATACACAGAGGGCCTCCGAGGGACCGACCTTAGGGCCTCGATGTTGCTCAGCAGGCCCACAGGGGTCTGGAGGCACTCACTGATATTGGAGGGAAAATGATGCACACCCGAGGGGCCTAGGAGTCCTGAAAAGGGTACTTCCTTTAAAATAAAGCAGAACAGGGGCTTCCCTGGTGGCGCACTGGTTGAGAATCTGTCTGCCAATGCAGGGTACACGGGTTCGAGCCCTGGTCTGGGAGGATCCCACAGGCCGCGGAGCAACTGGGCCCGTGAGCCACAACTACTGAGCCTGCGCCTCTGGAGCCTGTGCTCCGCAACAAGAGAGGCCGCCATAGTGAGAGGCCTACGCACCGTGATGAAGAGTGGCCCCACTTACCGCAACTGGAGAACGCCCTAGCACAGAAACGTAGACCCAACATAGCAATCAATCAATCAATAAATCAATCTTAAAAAAACAATAAAACTTAAAAAATAAAGCAGAACAGCGACTAAGACCTCATGGTAAGAGCTGCATGCCTACCTTTCTGCGCGGCTACTCAGGGACTTACCTCGAGGCCAGTACTCACGTTGAGTTTCCCTTTAGCTCTAGAGCGTGGCAGGATGAGCTCCACCCCGGCCATCGAAGCACCCGGCTTACCTAGAGAAAACTCATTTTCTTCCCAGAGCCATGCCTACAGTGGCTAGTGGCCTGTCAACAGCAGTCAATTTCAAGTAGCTTCAAGGCAGCATGAATGGAGCTTTCAAAATGGGAAAGCAAGGCTAGTTCCATCAGGCCCCCATTTCCATGGGCACACGCAGCATACATCCCTGTGCTTTCTAACAAGTCCAAAGAGACACAGGTTACCCAGTGGTTCCTTCCCTGAATCAAGTCCTCGAAGCAGGGTGTTCTGCAAATAGCGAACTGCCTCAACCAAGGAATGCCTCTGCTAAGCCTCCGGTCCCGTGGCTCTTCAAAAGCCTGCAGTGTTACACGAGGAACTGGGCTTTAGTTGCAGTCGGAACGCAAGCCGACATTCTCCTGGAGGCAGGGTCACTTCAGGCAGGGGGTCCCAGATGGAATGCGAAGCCGAGGGTTATTCTCAGTGCAGCTCAGACTAGGGCAATGAGTCACACTTGCACGGTATCTTGGACCTGCTACAAAGGGGATCGTCGACCTGTGGGAGTGTTGAGGAAATCAAGCTGTCCCAAGAAAGATTGCAGTCTGTTGCCCTACACTCGGCATACACAGAGTGCCTCCGAAGGGCTACGGGCCTGGATGTGGCTTAGCAGGCCCATGGGGGCCTGAGGGTACTCAGTGTTCTTGCAGCGAATAGGGTGCCCACGCAGGGTTCTAAGATGTCCTGCAAAGCGTACTGACATTAAAACAATGCAGAGCAGCGACTACGGCCTCATGGAAAATGCTGCACGCCTCCGCTTCTGCATGGCAATTCAGAGCCTTACCTCGAGACAACTGCTCACACTGAGTGTTCCGTTAGCGCCACAGCATGGTAGGATGCTGACTTTCTCCTCGAGCACAGTGACTTCAGGAACGAGGTCCTCGAAGAATCCTAAGCAGAGTGTGTTCTCATGGCAGCTCAGAAGGGGGCCGTGACGAACACTTCCATGACACGTCGCACTGGCTAGAAATGTGGTCCTGAGGCTGCTCCAGTCCTCTGGAAATGTAGCTCTCCTTAAGGAACGTGCAGGGTTTTGCCCATCACTCGGCATACACAGAGGGCCTCCGAGGGACCGACCTTAGGGCCTCGATGTTGCTCAGCAGGCCCACAGGGGTCTGGAGGCACTCACTGATATTGGAGGGAAAATGATGCACACCCGAGGGGCCTAGGAGTCCTGAAAAGGGTACTTCCTTTAAAATAAAGCAGAACAGGGGCTTCCCTGGTGGCGCACTGGTTGAGAATCTGTCTGCCAATGCAGGGTACACGGGTTCGAGCCCTGGTCTGGGAGGATCCCACAGGCCGCGGAGCAACTGGGCCCGTGAGCCACAACTACTGAGCCTGCGCCTCTGGAGCCTGTGCTCCGCAACAAGAGAGGCCGCCATAGTGAGAGGCCTACGCACCGTGATGAAGAGTGGCCCCACTTACCGCAACTGGAGAACGCCCTAGCACAGAAACGTAGACCCAACATAGCAATCAATCAATCAATAAATCAATCTTAAAAAAACAATAAAACTTAAAAAATAAAGCAGAACAGCGACTAAGACCTCATGGTAAGAGCTGCATGCCTACCTTTCTGCGCGGCTACTCAGGGACTTACCTCGAGGCCAGTACTCACCTTGAGTATCCCTTTAGCTCTAGAGCGTGGCAGGATGAGCTCCACCCCGGCCATCGAAGCACCCGGCTTACCTAGAGAAAACTCATTTTCTTCCCAGAGCCATGCCTACAGTGGCTAGTGGCCTGTCAACAGCAGTCAATTTCAAGTAGCTTCAAGGCAGCATGAATGGAGCTTTCAAAATGGGAAAGCAAGGCTAGTTCCATCAGGCCCCATTTCCATGGGCACACGCAGCATACATCCCTGTGCTTTCTAACAAGTCCAAAGAGACACAGGTTACCCAGTGGTTCCTTCCCTGAATCAACTTCTCGAAGCAGGGTGTTCTGCAAATAGTGAACTTCCTCAACCAAGGAATGCGCCAGCTAAGCCTCCGGGCCCATGGCTCTTCAAAAGCCTGCAGTGTTACCCGAGGAACTGGGCTTTAGTTTCAGTCGGAACGCAAGCCGACATTCTCCTGGAGGCAGGGTCACTTCAGGCAGGGGGTCCCAGATGGAATGCGAAGCCGAGGGTTATGCTCAGTGCAGCTCAGACTAGGGCAATGAGTCACACTTGCAAGGTATGTTGGACCTGCTACAAAGCGGTTCGTCGACCTGGGGGAGTGTTGAGGAAATCAAGCTGTCCCAAGAAAGAGTGCAGTCTGTTGCCCTACACTCGGCATACACAGAGTGCCTCCGAAGGGCTACGGGCCTGGATGTGGCTTAGCAGGCCCATGGGGGCCTGAGGGTACTCAGTGTTCTTGCAGGGAATAGGGTGCCCACACGGGGTTCCTAGATGTCCTGCAAAGCATACTGACGTTAAAACAATGCAGAGGAGCGGCTACGGCCTCATGGAAAATGCTGCACGCCTCTGCTTCTGCATGGCACTTCAGGGCCTTACCTTGAGGCACG
Source organism: Balaenoptera borealis (assembly GCF_965194805.1). Lineage (NCBI taxonomy): Eukaryota > Metazoa > Chordata > Mammalia > Artiodactyla > Balaenopteridae > Balaenoptera > Balaenoptera borealis. The sequence goes on along the minus strand of NW_028121731.1, from coordinate 4,874 downwards.
TGCTCTCGCTGAATGTCCCGTTAGCGACACAGCATGGTAGGATGCTGACTTTCTCCTCGAGCAGAATGACTTCAGGTACGAGGTCCTCGAATAATTCTAAGCGGGGTGTTTTCTCATGGCACCTCAGACGGGGGCCATGACGAACATTTCCATGGCATGTCGCACTGGCTAGATGTGTTGTCCTGAGGCTTTTCCAGTGCTCTGGAAATGTAGCTCCCTTTAAGAAACGTGCAGGGTGTTGCCCATCACTCGGCATACACAGAAGGCCTCCGAGGGACCGACCTTTGGGCCTCGATGTGGCTCAGCAGGCCCACAGGGGTCTGGAAGTACTCACTGATATTGGAAGGAAAATGATGCACACCCGAGGGGCCTAGGAGTCTTGAAAAGTGTACTTCTTTTAAAATAAAGCAGAACAGGGGCTTCTCTGGTGGCACACTGGTTGAGAATCTGCCTGCCAACGCAGGGTACACGGGTTCGAGCCCTGGTCTTGGGAGGATCCCACAGGCCGCGGAGCAACTGGGCCCGTGAGCCACAACTACTGAGCCTGCGCCTTTGGAGCCTGTGCTCCACAACAAGAGAGGCCGCGATAGTGAGAGTCCTACGCACGGCGATGAAGAGTGGCCCACACTTACCGGAACTGGAGAGAGCCATAGCACAGAAACGAAGACCCAACATAGCAATCAATCAATCAATCAATAAACCTTAAAAAAACAATAAAAAATAAAAAAATAAACTAAAATAAAGCAGAACAGCGACTAAGACCTCATGGAAAGAGCTGCATGCCTACCTTTCTGCGTGGCTACTCAGGGACTTACCTCGAGGCCAGTACTCAGGATGAGTTTCCTTTAGCTCTAGAGCGTGGCAGGATGAGCTCCACCCCGGCCATCGAAGCACCCGGCTTACCTAGAGAAAACTCATTTTCTTCCCACAGCCATGCCTACAGTGGCTAGTGGCCTGTCAACAGCAGTCAATTCCAAGTAGCTTCAAGGCAGCATGAATGGAGCTTTCAAAATGGGAAAGCAAGGCTAGTTCCATCAGGCCCCATTTCCACGGGCACACGCAGCATACATCCCTGTGCTTTCTAACAAGTCCAAAGAGACACAGGTTACCCAGTGGTTCCTTCCCTGAATCAACTCCTCGAAGCAGGGTGTTCTGCAAATAGCGAACTGCCTCAACCAAGGAACGCCCCAGCTACGACTCCGGGCCCGAGCCTCTTCAAAAGCCTGCAGTGTTAAACGAGGAACTGGGGTTTACTTGCACTCGGAACGCAAGACGACATTCTCCTGGAGGCAGGGTGACTTCAGGCAGGGGGTCCCAGATGGAATGCGAAGCCGAGGGTTATGCTCAGTGCAGCTCAGACTAGGGCAATGAGTCACACTTGCACGGTATCTTGGACCTGCTACAAAGGGGATCGTCGACCTGTGGGAGTGTTGAGGAAATCAAGCTGTCCCAAGAAAGAGTGCACTCTGTTGCCCTACACTCGGCATACACAGAGTGCCTCCGAAGGGCTACGGGCCTGGATGTGGCTTAGCAGGCCCATGGGGGCGGAGGGTACTCAGTGTTCTTGCAGAGAATAGCGTGCCCACGCGGGGCTCCAAGATGTCCTGGAAAGCGTACTGACGTTAAAATAATGCAGAGCAATGGCTACGGCCTCCTGGAAACTGCTGCACGCGTCCGCTTCTGCATGGCATTCAGGGCCTTACCTCGAGACAACTGCTCACGCTGAGTGTCCCGTTAGCGACACAGCATGGTAGGATGCTGACTTTGTCCTCGAGAAGAGTGACTTCAGGTACGAGGTGCTCGAAGAATTCTGAGCAGAGTGTTTTATCATGGCAGCTCACACGGGGGCCATAACGAACACATCCATGGCACGTCGCGCTGGGTAGAAATGTGGTCCTGAGGCTGTTCCAGTGCTCTGAAAATGTAGCTCTCCTTAAGGAACGAGCAGTGTGTTGCCCATCACTTGGCATACACAGAGGGCCTCCGAGGGACTGACCTTTGGGCCTCGATGTTGCTCAGCAGGCCCACAGGGCTCTGGAGGTACTCACTGATCTTGGAAGGAAAATGATGCACACCCGAGGGGCCTAGGAGTCTTGAAAAGTGTACTTCCTTTAAAATAAAGCAGAACAGGGGCTTCCCTGGTGGCGCACTGGTTGAGAATCTGCCTGCCAATGCAGGGTACACGGGTTCCAGCCCTGGTCTTGGGAGGATCCCACAGGCCGCGGAGCAACTGGGCCCGTGAGCCACAACTACTGAGCCTGCGCCTCTGGAGCCTGTGCTCCGCAACAAGAGAGGCCGCAATAGCGAGAGGCCTACGCACGGCGATGAAGAGTGGCCCCCACTTACCGCAACTGGAGAGAGCCCTAGCACAGAAACGAAGACCCAACATAGCAATCAATCAATCAATCAATAAATCTTAAAAAAACAATAAAAATTTAAAAAAATAAACTAAAATAAAGCAGAACAGCGACTAGGACCTCATGGAAAGGTCTGCACAGCTACCTTTCTGCGCGGCTACTCAGGGACTCACCTCGAGGCCAGTACTCACGTTGAGTTTCCCTTTAGCTCTAGAGCGTGGCAGGATGAGCTCCACCCCGGCCATCGAAGCACCCGGCTTACCTAGAGAAAACTCATTTTCTTCCCACAGCCATGCCTACAGTGGCTAGTGGCCTGTCAACAGCAGTCAATTTCAAGTAGCTTCAAGGCAGCATGAATGGAGCTTTCAAAATGGGAAAGCAAGGCTAGTTCCATCAGGCCCCCATTTCCATGGGCACACGCAGCATACATCCCTGTGCTTTCTAACAAGTCCAAAGAGACACAGGTTACCCAGTGGTTCCTTCCCTGAATCAAGTCCTCGAAGCAGGGTGTTCTGCAAATAGCGAACTGCCTCAACCAAGGAATGCCTCTGCTAAGCCTCCGGTCCCGTGGCTCTTCAAAAGCCTGCAGTGTTACCCGAGGAACTGGGCTTTAGTTTCAGTCGGAACGCAAGCCGACATTCTCCTGGAGGCAGGGTCACTTCAGGCAGGGTGTCCCAGATGGAATGCGAAGCCGAGGGTTATGCTCAGTGCAGCTCAGACTAGGGCAATGAGTCACACTTGCAAGGTATGTTGGACCTGCTACAAAGCGGTTCGTCGACCTGGGGGAGTGTTGAGGAAATCAAGCTGTCCCAAGAAAGAGTGCAGTCTGTTGCCCTACACTCGGCATACACAGAGTGCCTCCGAAGGGCTACGGGCCTGGATGTGGCTTAGCAGGCCCATGGGGGCCTGAGGGTACTCAGTGTTCTTGCAGGGAATAGGGTGCCCACACGGGGTTCCTAGATGTCCTGCAAAGCATACTGACGTTAAAACAATGCAGAGGAGCGGCTACGGCCTCATGGAAAATGCTGCACGCCTCTGCTTCTGCATGGCACTTCAGGGCCTTACCTTGAGGCACGTGCTCTCGCTGAATGTCCCGTTAGCGACACAGCATGGTAGGATGCTGACTTTCTCCTCGAGCAGAATGACTTCAGGTACGAGGTCCTCGAATAATTCTAAGCGGGGTGTTTTCTCATGGCACCTCAGACGGGGGCCATGACGAACATTTCCATGGCATGTCGCACTGGCTAGATGTGTTGTCCTGAGGCTTTTCCAGTGCTCTGGAAATGTAGCTCCCTTTAAGAAACGTGCAGGGTGTTGCCCATCACTCGGCATACACAGAAGGCCTCCGAGGGACCGACCTTTGGGCCTCGATGTGGCTCAGCAGGCCCACAGGGGTCTGGAAGTACTCACTGATATTGGAAGGAAAATGATGCACACCCGAGGGGCCTAGGAGTCTTGAAAAGTGTACTTCTTTTAAAATAAAGCAGAACAGGGGCTTCTCTGGTGGCACACTGGTTGAGAATCTGCCTGCCAACGCAGGGTACACGGGTTCGAGCCCTGGTCTTGGGAGGATCCCACAGGCCGCGGAGCAACTGGGCCCGTGAGCCACAACTACTGAGCCTGCGCCTTTGGAGCCTGTGCTCCACAACAAGAGAGGCCGCGATAGTGAGAGTCCTACGCACGGCGATGAAGAGTGGCCCACACTTACCGGAACTGGAGAGAGCCATAGCACAGAAACGAAGACCCAACATAGCAATCAATCAATCAATCAATAAACCTTAAAAAAACAATAAAAAATAAAAAAATAAACTAAAATAAAGCAGAACAGCGACTAAGACCTCATGGAAAGAGCTGCATGCCTACCTTTCTGCGTGGCTACTCAGGGACTTACCTCGAGGCCAGTACTCAGGATGAGTTTCCTTTAGCTCTAGAGCGTGGCAGGATGAGCTCCACCCCGGCCATCGAAGCACCCGGCTTACCTAGAGAAAACTCATTTTCTTCCCACAGCCATGCCTACAGTGGCTAGTGGCCTGTCAACAGCAGTCAATTCCAAGTAGCTTCAAGGCAGCATGAATGGAGCTTTCAAAATGGGAAAGCAAGGCTAGTTCCATCAGGCCCCATTTCCACGGGCACACGCAGCATACATCCCTGTGCTTTCTAACAAGTCCAAAGAGACACAGGTTACCCAGTGGTTCCTTCCCTGAATCAACTCCTCGAAGCAGGGTGTTCTGCAAATAGCGAACTGCCTCAACCAAGGAACGCCCCAGCTACGACTCCGGGCCCGAGCCTCTTCAAAAGCCTGCAGTGTTAAACGAGGAACTGGGGTTTACTTGCACTCGGAACGCAAGACGACATTCTCCTGGAGGCAGGGTGACTTCAGGCAGGGGGTCCCAGATGGAATGCGAAGCCGAGGGTTATGCTCAGTGCAGCTCAGACTAGGGCAATGAGTCACACTTGCACGGTATCTTGGACCTGCTACAAAGGGGATCGTCGACCTGTGGGAGTGTTGAGGAAATC